>NW_027494559.1:0-304469 GCF_021521415.1 Bidens hawaiensis
AAGTAATTTCGGTCAAGTAGTTTAATTTATTTAAAATCAATTAAAAAATATTATTCTTAGGAATGTGTTGTCTAGGGTTTAGTGATCATAGGCGTTCTCACGTGTCCTTGTGTTCGATACTCAGACTTCTTAGGTCTATACTACTTGTGATCGGTACACATGCCGATTGTGTGTGGATTCATTAGGAGTTTCGCTTAAATTTAAAGCTTAGTTGTGAGTTCCATAGGAAAAGCATTCATTAGACACACATCATCTATGTACAATATAAAGTAAAGCAAGTTAAGTATGTAATGTGTAAATGTGATGTATATTACCTGATTAACTAGAACTCTCTCAGCGTAGCTGACTTTTAGTATGCACGCAGGTGAATAGGATGAAACTGTTAGCTTGAGGAGGGACACAAGGCAAAAGAATAAAGAAGCAAACATCTAAAGAATGGAAATTATGATATTTTGTGATGTTGAACTTAAGAACATGTTTGAATGTTTGTTTAACTCTTAAGACTTTTGTAATGAATGGTTGACTTTATTTATTCCGTGTGGACTTTATTTATTCCGCAAAGATTTTTATTTCGATCTGATTTTTAGAACTGTATTTATGAGTAAATCAAACGCTAAAGTGGGGCACCAGGACCGGGACCTTACATCTTTGGTTTTCACTTTAGTAAATCAACATTCTCATCATTAGGGGAAGATATAAAGTAGTTGGAAAACAAAATGAGTTGGAATGAATTATAATTGATCCTCAAACTAAATTATATGAACTAAAGTTCAAAGGATAAATCACGTATAAAGATTAACGAATCAATTGCCAGACGATTCACTGACCAAATAGATAGAGTGTCTAGCTAAGACACTTATACCAACTGTTAACGCTTCAATAAATATAATTCTCAAAGAATGACAACCACGTGTTGATAATGAGGCTAACACATGCATGAAGCGTGGTAGACTAATTGGTTCCAAAGATAATTTTTTTTCTCAAAAATTGAAGTAATGAAGATGATCAAGTCGAGGTACGGTAAAAGGTCTTTTGAAAGACATTAGACATAATGGTTCTTGAAGAACCTCAGGTACCTATAAATAAATAACTCTCAATAAATTGTATTGTATCATGTCTACAAAGATATATGGAATCGAAATAAAGTCGGCATCATTATACTTTTATATATATAATTAGTGCTTGAAATGAAGATGATGATGAGGATCAAGATTTAAAATTTTCCTGTAAATAAAAACATATAAATGATTGGCCAAAATTTATAGACACAAGTATGCAAAGTTAAATCTCTCGAAAGAAATGGAAAGTTTTTTGCCCGTCCATACAACTGAAGTTGTAAAATATGTTAGATACAAGTGGGTATTTTATGCAAATCGCGTGAAAATCAAATTAAGTGATATAAGGCAAAATTGGTGACACAAGGATTTGCAATGACTGTTAGTACACTTATTGTGACTAATTATTTGCAATTGAAGCATTCGGCAATTACTGAAAAATGGGAGTTTGTTAGTGCATTATTTGGTGTTCGCAGTTGTTCGAATAGGCTAGGGGTATTTTAGTCAATATAATATTTTGTAATATGGCCCATTTGCTAAGCCTATTTAATGAATGGAGTCCATTTTTTTAGACTAGGTGCCATACGCTAAGATGTTAGTGTATGGCAGCCGGGGCGTGAGCTGATTGCTCACAGCTCTCAATGTACTATCATGCAATATTAAATGTGACAATATCTATTAAATTTAATTCAATTATTCCAATAAAATCAAAATAAACAAAATAAATCATC
Organism: Bidens hawaiensis; assembly: GCF_021521415.1. NCBI lineage: Eukaryota > Viridiplantae > Streptophyta > Magnoliopsida > Asterales > Asteraceae > Bidens > Bidens hawaiensis. The sequence continues at coordinate 1,787 of NW_027494559.1, forward strand.
CATAACATACAACAAAACAAACTTATGTCTCAAATGATCTTGTAAAATTCTTCTAACTTAAATTCTTCATTAAGTCTTCACCAAATCTAGCAACTAGTTCAAATAATAACCTGCATATGCGTATAAAATATAAAGTTCATCAAAAAAACATGTTGAGTGAGTAAAAAAACCAATTTTTGACACTACAATAATAATATATAAGAGAAAACGCAAACTGTTCATGTGAAATAAACAATTAAACCATAGCATATAAACAATTCAATCAGATAATAAAGATAGGGCTAAACTGTTGCCATGCGAATGAGCATTGGTTACAAAAAATGAGGTGTCGATGAAACCATTGTCATGTGAATGGACTCCGGCCACTACGACGATCGTTTGATCATACTATTAATTGTGGACCTCTCCGAATGCGGTAAAATAAAGCAAGTAAGTAAATACCAAGTTAGGCATAAACTGATATACACACAAGGATTAACAGTTACACTTTTGAATACAAGATAATAGATAAATACTGTAAATACGCATATGTCCCCAGAAGGTTTATAATAAGTAAAAAGGGGAGTAATTAGTCACCTGATGAGATGAACAAATGATCAATGGACGATGATGTGAGTGATAAACAGTTAAACCCTTCGGAATGCACCGAAAAGGAATTCCTAGTTAAATATAATACAATATAAATTAATTGTAAAGATATAACATGATGTGATTTGAGTTAGGTTTTGTGATTAGAATGATTATTGATCGAATAATTGATTTTTATAATTAATATAATTGCAAACCATTATTATTGTTATCATTTAAAATAATTATTACTTTTATTATTTATAAAATACAGTTACTTATACTCGACATAATATAAAATTAAATATATAATAGAAATAATTTAAAATATATATTTAATATAAATATACGTATAATACTAATATTTAATCAAATATAAATCAAACTAGAATTCAGACCCGCCGCGTTGCGGTGGGTTGGGTTTCAAAACTATCAGCTAGAATTCAAATATAAATCAAACTATAATTCAAACTAGAATCCGGCAACGGCCTTTTAAGTTTTCAACCCGGGTTAGGGAGCGCCTCCCCCACCCACGGCCACGGCAACGTCCACGACCAGAGTAAAAGGCCACCGAACCACCTAGGGTTTCGAAACAAAACCCGGCAACAGTGGACCAACCACCTCCCTTACCTTCTCCCGCAGCAGCACCACGAAGCATGCCAAACAACACCACACTTCCGATCACCGGACACCCGCCGTCAGCACAACACCGGCGATGCATGAGACGGGAATGGTACACCGTAGCCAGTGAGAGGAACAACCGGTATGGTGGAAGAGGTAGCGGTAAATGGAGGTTCAGATGAAACCAACCTCATCATCATAACCCATATCACAATCAAAGTGAAACACATTGAACAAAGAAGGCATCGTACAACAGATCTGCCGCAACCAAGGAAACGACCGGTGATCGACAGCCCCAGTCTCCGGCGATGCCAAGGGTTCCAAAATCAAACCCGACAACAGTTTAAATCGGAGCTTGACAGGCGCTAGTCTCCGACGATGCCGTCGCCAAGGGTTCCGAAATGAAACCCGACAACAGTTTTAATCGGAGCTAGAGGCATGGCACCTGGTAGCGGTAGATTTGAAGGATGAAAGAGAGAGAAACGCACGCTTGTGGCACCGGTGGTGGTAGTGTATCTGAAAGAAGAGGAAGGTGTATGAATGAATAGACAGGAAAGCACATGTAATTGACACAACACACGTGTATCCCAACCAAGGTAATGGAAGTTGTACAACAAACCAAGCCAAATTTACAATAAAGTGAAGCCATATGAAATGAACAGTGAATATGAATGTGAAGAGAAAGTTGTAAAATATAATATATATATATATTTATATATATATATATATATATATATAAAAGATATTCATAATATGTATTATAATTATATATAAATAATTATTTAATTAATTACAAGGGTATAATGGTAAACAATCAAATTGTTATATTAGGAAATAATTAGAAGTTTCATATACTAATTAATTTTATACCTTATTTTAATTTTTTACGTCTTGTTAAATATCATGAATATTCTGATTCTTTTATTACTTGATATAAATAAGTGTATCACTTTTCTTCTTTTATTATTTCTTTACATTTTAATTAAATCAAAACAAATAAAAAATTTTATTAAATAATTTCAAACATAATGCACCAACCAAAATAATATTGAGCATATTTAAGAATATATTTATTATTAATTCGTATTAATTGAAACTTAATAACCTACATCAATCATAATAATAACCTACACATTATTCATATCAATCTACACATATCATAATACTATTAACCTAAATCGATCAAAATAATAACCTACACAGACCATACTATTAACCTACATTGATCATAATATTAACCAACACACTATTCATATTAACCTACATCTTATTCACATTTTAGGGTCAAATGTGATTTTATAGGTAACAAAACTCTATTTACAACACATATGCATATGCAGCTAAAAATTTCCCTACACAGATTGATTGTAAAATACATAAATTAATAATTCTTGTAAAAATATGTAATTTGTACCTACACAATTAATCATACATAGGTTTGTATATTTTTTAAACATTTTATCAGCTTTTATTGTTATTTATGTAATTAAGCTAAATTTGGGAAAGTGTCAGATTAATTAATTAATTAAACTAATTAAGTTTGTTTAATTAATCTTAGTAGGTTAATAACAAATATTGACCATTATATCCTTCATCATTAAAACTTTCCATATCAGTTTCCAATTTATAACAAAATTTTCAAAAAAATCTGGACCCATTGATTTGACCAAATCAATTGTTCAAAATCACTTCTCGCAATAATCTCATTTCTCTCCTGAACCACCATTTATATATATATATATATATATATATATATAACATTATATATGGTTAGAAAGATGTTCAACAATGAGAAATCGTGAAGTTAAAGCATCGGTTAAATAAAATAACGTTATTTTGTATTTAATATTAATTTTAATATTTAAATAAATAATTTAAAACATCAAAACAATCAAGAAAATAAATTGACAAAAACCACGTTTAGGGGGCTCGAACCCGCATCTGAACACACCCACATAAACTAACTGAACTAAGCAATTAGTCATTTAAGGCATGAGAATGATAATTTAAATACAGAACCTCTTAAATCCCCCAAATTCCATAAGAACCCTCTCTTTTTCAATTGATTAAATTGCTTAATGTTTGATCAATTAGTGTTAGGGTTATTGCTATATGGGTTGAAATGCATCAGTTGTATGATTTAGTTACCTTAACAACGAGGAAACAATGATGAAGGATGAGATAGGGTTGCGGCCAAAAACGCGTATAAAATTGGTACTTGTAGGCTCGTATAACACAGTTACCCATAGGGGTTTAGTTCGCGACGTGAAGAAGAATGTGCCTGCTTGTTTTAATTGGGTTATTATGTTCTGCAATGTGTATATCACAATATGGATATGGACAGCTTCGATAATAAGGTTAATTCGTATCAAAAACTGATTGTTATTACCAAGTTTATGTGTAGGTGAGTTTTTTAATGCAAAATAAACGATTTGATGAATCAATTCCATTAATACCTCAAAGATTAAGGCACAAGATACAAAACGGGTCATGGTTTTAAACGGGTTTGGTCAATGGGTAAACGGGTTGGCTGATGGGTTGGGTATAATATAATAATTAGGTCATATTTGCCACTATGTCCCTTAACTACGGAGTTGTATACGAAAAGAGGTTAATTTATTGTTTAGGGTTAAAAATGTAAATATATCAAAGTTGTTTTAATAAATAAATATTTCAATAATAATATTAAAATAATAATAATAACTCGATAATTACGATATTTTATTGATTAAAATTTTTGTAAACAAAAACGGGTCTGATATTGCTATTTAATATATTATATGAAAACCCGAGTTGTTAAACTAGGAGCCCATACGTCGAGTTTGCAGCGTATGGAGACTCATTCTCTACTAGAGAGCCCATTCACAAAGGAGCTCAGCGAATGGGAAGCTATTCTCTAAAATGGATCACCCCATTCACTAGAAGCTTCAGAGAATGGGGTTGGGCCTATAAATAGGCTGATCTTAGAGGGGCTTCGAGTTTTGGCCATATTCTTCAACGAGTATCCTTTAACATGCCGAAATCTCTTTAGAATGATAGGTCGCCTCGAGGTGTACATCGAGGCAGATTGAGCTCAACCATATATTTATATGTATGCATTTATGAGACCTTGTAATCATTCGATTATTATCAATAAACGTGTAATCATTCTGCTCGAATCGTTCTATTTACGTCTCGTTTGAGTTATTATATGTGATGTATCGAATTACGACCATGCCTTAGCTTGAATAACGTTTTCACAAGACCTATGATTAATTTTGAGGAGATGTGTTCTCTAGTGGTGGATACAATGACTTTCCAATACCTTAATATTCTGGTAATACAAAGAGAGAATTGATCAATGTTTAATAAATATTGTGATTTAGTTGATATTGAAAGTTTATAATAAAGTCTATATGGATTTGAATTATCAAATCATGTAAAGTAAGTTCTTGAGAATACAATATTATTGTGTATAGAGTCGTATTTGAATACATTACGATTATTGAATATGTTGAAAATTATATAACTCGTGAAGAGTTTTCTAAGGTAGTTGAATGATTGAAAGGTTAATTAAAACATCTTAATAATGTAATTCTTGTGTGCCAATAAACGTACATAGAAGATTGTGTGTGTGATTAATACAATATCCCAATAAACAAAGAAATGGTACAATGTGTATCTTTGATATGTGATACCAAAAGATATGTTAAATGATCAATTTTATGCAGAAAAAATAATAGAAAATTGAATGCACATGCATAATTTTTCAAGAAGGAAAGATGTTTTGGGATAAAGCGTCGTACAAATCAAGAGAAATTTTGATAGAGAGGGAAATAAGTTGAATATTTTTAGCTATATTTATAACAAAATTTCAAGTATATGTGTAATTATATATCAATCGATCAAACAACATCCAGAAGAGGTTAAAAATTTTTAACATGAAATAGGCTCATCATCTAAGGTGATGTTGTTTTTTTAGACATAAATTGTAGACCACGTCTGCAAACATCTGTAGAAGAAGAGGTGGACCAAACTTTTGCAGCATGTAAGAAGAAGACTGTTTATTTTTTAACGTCTGTAGACTGCAAATAAACAAAAATTTAAATAAATCGATTCATTATACCTAAATTTTCTACAAACTTTCTTCAACCAGAAAATAATAATAATCGAACACAAGCAACAACGACATTTATTATATCAATTCTTCCTACAAACTTTCATATACCTAAATTTTTCTACAAAATTTTTTCAACAAAAAGTTAATGATAATTGAACAATTACAAGAATGGTGAGTATTAAAGTAATCATTATACCTAAACTAATAATAAAGTTGGATGTAAGTAAAAAAAATTATTCAATCTGAAATTACAAATATGAAAATTACAAATTAATGAAAAAATACTTGAAAAAAAAATCAAATCTGAAAGAAATGGACATAACAAGGTAGATGGCGGTGGAGGCGGTGATGGAAGGGCCGGACATAGTGGCTAGGGAACTTATGTGCTAAGAACAATCAATTAAATATTAACTAAATTAAACAAGTAATAAAAACTAGACCTAAGACTCAACTAAACAAAACACCGGCAAGTGAACCGGTCAATTGTACTAAAGCTATATAAGTCCGGAATATCGAACCCACAGGACTCTATAAATTACGTTAATTAACTAATTAGACTCTACTTACGACATGATGGTTGGTTAATTTGTATATATTTAAGTTCGTTTATTTATTAGTTTTAACTGTTTATTATGGGAACTTCGATACTTCATACGTGTTTATTGTATTTCAGGTCATAGACGTTAAAGTACCTAATTTGGACCTGTGCGAGCACGAGATGAAGACCCGGGATGATGTGTGATAGTGTATGATCAAAACTGGAGGATCTGGGTAAAAGTTGGTTTAGCATATCATTTTTTGAAATCATAGTATCTTATGCTATGTAGAGAAGCAACGCACATCAGGAAGTTTTAAAGTATGGTTTGCTGAATTAGAGTATCATACTCTAAAGTTAGAGTACCATTTTGATGACCGTCATTTGAGTCATGCAAAAACCTAAATAACCTAAGTAGATAGGCTAAATAAGGTATCGTATCCACCAGGAGTATGTGGTCAATGTAATCGTGTAACAGATTTATAATATTATGAAGTAGCAGATTTTAGTGCTGATCACATAAGCAATTAGTTTTAATTTAGAATTAAGCAACGAACAAGTGAACAAGTTGTAAACATTAATAAAAGCAAATCACACCTGGGACTTCAAGTAAGTAACTTAGAGTAATCTCATGCAACCTAACAAATTAATCATTAACGGTTAACTACAGACTGATCAACTAGACAAAACCTTAGCATCAATAATCGCTTTATACATGACATTAGTTATCAAACAGTCCCTGCCAGTGTGACTCAGTTAAGGGCAATCATATGTTTTATCGTATTCAACCTAATCAAGCAGTCCTATGATCAATTATTTTAGCAACTGGTAACTAATCGTTCAGATCAACGTAAACCTAAACCGATTGAACACACAGAAATACTAAACATCAATAATCATAGATTAACCATAAACAATTATACATAAACGTTCTTAGTTACACGAGAAAACTGAAAATAATTCAAACTTTACATCCCGGGTATGATTCGGATAATTTAGCCGAGCATCTACATCATGGAATCTTCAATTATGATGATATGGAACATGTATGTGAGCTCGGTATGAATCGGAATGGTGGAATCGCCCTCTTGTAGCTCTGTAAACTTCCAGCCAGAAGTCTTTTTTATGAAACACTAACTTTATCCTTATATAGGGTTTTAAAATAGCGACTCCCGTAGTTTTACTTTGGTCCAGCATGTGATACTCTAGCTTCAACAAATGGTACTCTGGCTCAACAAATGGTACTCTAAATTTAGAGTATGATACTCTAATTCAGCAAACCATACTTTAAAACTTCCTGATGTGCGTTGCTTCTATACATAGCATAAGATACTCTGATTTCAACAAATGATATGCTAAACCAACTTGTACCCAGATCCTCCAGTTTTGATCATACACTATCACACATCATCCCGGGTCTTCATCTCGTGCTCGCACAGGTCCAAATTAGGTACTTTAACGTCTATGACTTGAAATACAATAAACACGTATGAAGTATCGAAGTTCCCATAATAAACAGTTAAAACTAATAAATAAACGAACTTAAATATATACAAATTAACGAACCATCACGACACGACTATTTATTATTAATTTTTTAAGGGGGTTTTTAAAACTAATATTAAACTAAGAAAATAAATGAACAAGTAAACTAGAAACAAGCAACCAAACACAAGATCGAAACCGATAAGAGAAGGAATCTACCTAGGTAAGAATCCCATGCATCAAAAATTATCAAGCAATGGACAAAATAACATGATTATGGAGACTGATTTTTAAACGTATTCATCTAATAAACCCTAAAGAACCCTTGACCAAATCAAATGAAATTCCAAAGAACAATTATTAGATTATTAGGCAATTAGTATTATTGATTTCCTTACAGTCATCAATTAGGGTTAATTAATAGTATCTAAAGCAAGCAATCTTACGAAACACTAGACCTAGATAACTTAATAAGCTAAACATGACATCATGAACATGGATCAACACAATAAGCAAGAAAATTGTCACTAACTATCCTAGCATGCAATTGACCAAGACACATGAACAACTCCTCTCCTTACAACTTTTGGAATTTAGCAAAGCATTCAAAATCCTAATCAACAATCAACAAGCTTCTATGATCTAATGAGCCCATTTAATCAGAATAATCAAAACCCCAAGTAATGATTTAAACATAAACCTTAAATCTAAAGAATACAATCAAAAGATAAAAGATCTATGTGAAGCAATAGTTAATAATCAACCAAAATAATAAATACTTATACGCATCATGAAAACAAAACCAAGTCTTTTACTATTAAATTAACAAAACCATAATTAAGCAATTGTCCAAAGCAAGAATCAAGCATCAAACATGTTCATCAAACCCAGGTAGACATGAAGTCTAGCCTAGCATATTCATAATCAAAGACAAATAACTAAACCAAAGAACAAAGAGAAACATCATGAAAATTAATGAAAAAAGGTAATGAAAAAGAACGAAAGAAACCGTCTTAATCGACCCTTGAAAACCCGTATAAAAGCTTGATGATCTTCTCTCTTCATCGCCTTTAAAACACCTTCAATATTAGATTAAACCCTATGAAAATCTGCTGCCAAAGTCTCCTCCATCGGCTAGGTTTAAAATTATAATTATATTAAACAAGTTGGGCATAAAATAAGCAAAAACGATTGACCAGTAGGCTCTAGGCGCCGCGCGACCGGGCCTAGCCTCCCCCGTCGCGCGGCGCGTTTTGCATGTTATTTCATGTTATTTCACGAGTTTTGCATGTTATTTCATGTTAGATATTGTTAAAACTCATTCTTGAACTCCAAGTAACATTAAGAAGCTTCTAGACCTTCTTTTTCTTGACTTACAAATCACCATCTACATGAAAACAAATCGAAACGCTAAGTGGAATAATCATGTAATCATTAACGAGCAAAACGAACTCAAACTTCGCATGAAAAGATAGAAAGAATTAAGTTTAACATGCAAAACACCAAAAGATATAAAACACGACAAACATATAAACTACTTGACTCAAAACCTTAATTAATAAAAGATATAGCGAAACACGAATCAAACCGAACTCAAAACATTAAAGAAACACAACTTTACACGGGATTCGAGATGTATAAATAAACGTATATCAAATATTCCACACTTACTCTTTTTTCGTCCCTGAAAAAGTCTAATGCAGTTGGATCAAAATCGGAAAATTATAGTCTTACAAACACATAGGTTAATTTTTAAAGCTTAGAAAACGCAAAAACCGTGATCACCGATATTGTTGTCCACTTAAACCCATGCCTTAATCTTTATCGCGACAAATAAGATCCGACAATAATAGTACTGAGTGGTTTAAACAATTAAGACCCGCTTATATTCAGATTTTACCGAACCAGACCACCCCAATTTGACTTAAACCTCAAAATTCGCAGATTTAAAACTTTTGTTGCTCTATTTTTTTTATGAATAGTTAAGACGATCAAGGGTATTGTTTATCCACCTAAGCTTAAGCCTCAAAGTCTACCAAGCAGCCATTAGATATGATTAAGGTACAATTAATTAATAGCTAGTGTTCCCCACAACATGACATACCCCCGTTATCAAGCAATACACCGAACCATTACCATAGGTGAGTATGCAAAATTTCATCTGTAGGGCTTACATGTGGCGTGTCCCTTGTGGTCCATTTCTTAATGGTAATGAGACGCGAGCAAGGGGACCCCACATGGCTAACAAGCATAGATGATAAAGTCTGTAATGCATTTGTACTTTTGTACTTTTTGTGATCATGTTTAAAGACTTATGTGGCAGAAGTATGCGGGTTTGCTCTTTTTTAGCTTTATTTTAAATATTCACAACCCCATTTAGAATTGTGAATACCCATATGAATAGTCGGCATACAGACCCATGGTCTCCGGACCCGGGGCATCCCATCAATACAAGATTTAAGGTTATAAAACCATACGCCAATGATGTGTAAAACACTAAAGCTAGCAGTTTAAGATTTATATCACAGGCTACACAGCATACTCTAACGTTAAACCTACCCAAGTATCATATGATAATGTATTAAAAAAATTTTTAAACATTATAATATTTTTCACTTTTCATTCCAAGAATTGAGGCTTGAGTATGACTGACCTTTCATTACTTATTTTCTACGGACAAAACGTTTTACCCACAAGAGATTTCTGACCCATTTTATCAAATTTGCCCTTTCATTTTCAACGCTGAGCCTACCGACACGTCCCAAGTTATCTTACCTTCAAACACGTCAATGATTGCCCTAGCAGTACGTAAAAACGGACGACCCAAAATGATAGGAACTCTCTCGTCGGCCTCCATATCTAAAACAACAAAATCTTCGGGAAAAACCAAATTATCTACCTTAACGAGCAAATTTTCCACGACACCCCTCAGATACTTAACGGGACGATCGGCTAAAGACAATGTCATACGAGTAGGGGTGAGCTCTCCTAGACCCAACTTTTCATATAAAGAATACGACATGAGGTTTATACTAGCTCCAAGATCGGCCAATTCTTGACACGTCGTATCACTTCCGAAAAGATACGGAATGGTAAAAACGCCGGGGTCGGGTAATTTTTCCGGGACTTTATTAAGAACTACCGCAGAACACTCTCCATTCAGCGGTACAGTCGACAGCTCCTCCAACTTATCCTTTCTTTTAAAAAGATCTTTTAAAAATTTGGCGTATTTAGGCATATGCTGGAGGACTTCAACGAACGGGAGGTTGAAATTCAATTGGCTAAATATATTAAGAAAATGCCCGTAATCCTTCGTATACTGTTGACGCTTTGTACGAGCGGGATACGGGACATAAGCAGGAATGATGTGTGGTGGTGGCCGGACTCCAGCCGGCTTCTTCTTAACTAGTGGCTCAATAATCAGTGTTGTAACTTGTGACTTACCCGAAGCCTCTACCTCTATCTCCTCATCTACCAATTCATCGTCCCCATTTTTCTCAATTTCTTTACTAACTACCTCCGGACCAAAAACCCTACCACTACGAGTGGAGACGGCTTTCAATTGAGAAGCCGGATTAGTTTGAGGAATACCCAAAAACTGACCAGGAGACCTTTCTTCTAAACGACGAGTAATATCACCAACAGTTCTTTGAATATCGATAATAGAAGATTGTTGATTCTTGAAAAGCAAATCGTGTTCGGCAAACTTTTTCTGTGTAACTTGATCTCTCTCCAGGATTTGCTTCTTCATCTCTTCCAAACGCCCAATTCCACCGTTCGAATCCTACACATTATTTTGAACAGTATTATTGGTATTATTATCATTAAAATAATGACCTTGTGCTGGAGCATAAGAATTTTGAAATCCGGTTGGTGCGCCTGACGGACGCCAGTTGGAATTATTCTAATTCGGGTTCTTGTAGGTGTTCCAACTCTGATTATTGTTGTTGTAATTATTGGGAAACATATTCTGACCAGCGACAAAATCGACCTGTTGATTCATCACCGGGTACTCCAACATTCCATGTCCACCCCTACAGAACTCACACCTGTCCACCTTGGCCTTCAGATCCCTAACCTCTCGATTTAGTGATTCCAAAGCAGCTGCCACACTAGTATACAGATTAACCTGGTGTACACCTCGAGCGGATGAGGATGTACTGCTAACGGGAGTGGAATTCCCGCGATGTGGCACTTTGGCAAGGTCCAATTGAGCGAAGCTCTCAAACATCTCGTTACATTCGGCGACATTCTTCCTAGCCAGTAGACTTCCTCCCGCGGCCGTGTCGAACCGAACTTGGGTTTCGTAGTTCAACCCATTGTAAAATTTCTCCACAAGAGCCCATGGTGTGAGACCATTCTATGAGCGTTGAGACAGCAAGCTCTGAAAACGCTCCCACGCATGACAATATTGCTCCCCCAGCTCCATGTGAAACGAGTGAATCGATCGCGAAGAATAGCCGCTTTAGCAGGTGGGAAGTATCTCTTGATAAATGCCGAACGTAGTGCTTCCCACGTAGTGAACGTGTCGAGCAACTGAGTGTCAAGCCAAGTGGCTGCTTTACCTGCAAGTGAAAACAGAAATAAATGTAAGAAAATAGCATCTTCGGTAACACCTTGTAAATTAAAAGTTTTAAGAACGTGGTAAATTCGGTTAATGTGAGCAGGTGCGTCCTCGTCATCACGCCCATTAAACTGATTGGTTTGAACGATGTTGTTCATGACGTATGACAGAATTTTCCACGAGTTGGGGTTTTCGATCTGGGGAACGATGGTGCATGACTGGTTTCCGGTGGTGAACAGGATGGTGAACTGTCCTATTGTTGGCCATTGGATCTTGACGTGTAGGACTTTCGGGTGGTGAACTGGGTGGTGACGAATTTGGTGTAGATGAGGGTTCTGGCGGTTGTTCTTCTACTGACGAACTAGCCTCGGTCTTCAACGGAGAAGATCCAAGATTATCCAGCGGTGGTCCTTGTGAACGAAGATGTGGCATAAACCTGAAAAACGCAAAAGACCAAGTGAGTAGACTCGAATACTTAAAAATAAACTAAAATAAACTAAAACTTAAAATAGACTCCTACAACTCAAAAAAAATAAAACAAATAGAACGGATGTAGCAGATAAGTCCAAGTAAAGCTAATAACGCAATCGCCAAGAGTCCCCGGCAACGGCGCCAAAAACTTGATGTGCTAAGAACAGTCAATTAAATATTAACTAAATTAAACAAGTAATAAAAACTAGACCTAAGACTCAACTAAACAAAACACTGGCAAGTGAACCGGTAAGTAAGTCCGAAATATCGAACCCACGGGACTCTATAAATTTCGTTAATTAACGATTTAGACTCGACTTACGACACGACTATTTATTATTAATGTTTTAAGGGGGTTTTTAAAACTAATATTAAACTAATTTAAACTAAGAAAATAAATGAACAAGTAAATAGAAACAAGCAACCAAACACAAGATCGAAACCGATAAGAGAAGGAATCAACCTAGGTAAGAATCCCATGCATCAACAATCATCAAGCAATGGATAAATAACATGATTATAGAGACTAATTTCTAAGAGTATTCATCTAATAAACCCTAAAGAAGCCTTGACCGAATCAAATGAAATTCCAAAGAACAATTATTAGATTATTAAGCAATCAGTATTATTGATTTTCTTACAGTCATCAATTAGGTTTAATTTATAGTATCTAAAGCAAGCAATCTTACGAAACACTAGACCCTAGATAACTTGATAAGCTAAACATGACATCATGAACATGGATCAACACAATAAGCAAGAATATTGTCACTAACTATCCTAGCATGCAATTGACCAAGACACATGAACAACTCCTCACCTTACAACTATTGGAATTTAGCAAAGCATTCAAAATCCTAATCAACAATCAACAAGCTTCTATGATCTAATGAGCCCATTTAATCACAATAATCAAAACCCCAAGTAATGATTTAAACATAAACCCTATATCTAAAGAACACCATCAAAAGATAAAAGATCTATGTGAAGAAATAGTTAATAATCAACCAAGATAATAAATACTTATACACATCATGAAAACAAAACCAAGTCGTTTACTATTAAATTAACAAAACCATAATTAAACAATTGTCCAAAGCAAGAATCAAGCATCAAACATGTTCATCAAACCTAGGTAGACATGAAGTCTAGCCTAGCATATTCATAATCAAAGACAAATAACTAAACCAAAGAACAAAGAGAAACATCATGAAAATTAATGAACAAAGGTAATGAAAAAGAACGAAAGAAACCATCTTAATCGACCCTTGAACACTCGTATAAAAGCTTGATGATCTTCTCTCTTCCCCGCCTTTAAAACACCTTCAGTCTTAGCTTAAACCCTATGAAAATCGGCTGCCAAAGTCTCCTCCATCGGCTACGTTTAAAATTATATTCAGCTCAATGTTTGCCCTTTTTAGCTTCTATAACTTCTTAGTTTCATAACCAATGGATGTTTCTTTTTAGAATCCATCATACTTAGCTCAATGTTTGCCCTTTGCTCATCAGTCATTGTGACTTGTGGGGACACAAATTAGCAACTTCATCACCTTTTCCATCATTGTTATCATTATTGTCATATTTACCAGACTCATCCTCCTCCTCTGTTGATTCATTTACTACATGAATTTTGGGTTCATCGGGAGTTGGACTTTCTGGTGTTGTATCAACACTTGGAACATCTGGAACACCATGCAGCTTTTCATCTAGTTTCAGAGTTTGTAAGGGAATTGCCCTTATTGGACTTGCCTTTTCATCAGGAGTCTCTACAAAGTGTTCATTTTTTTCATCCAATTTTCCCCTTTTGACTGGTCTTTCTTGTTCAGACTGTTCATGTGTTCTCTTTCTTCTCATATAGGTCTTAGCAAACCTGTTGACTTTCTCTGCAAATTGTTCATATAGATTTGAAGTCTTTCTTTCTTTTGATGTAGTGTTTCATGAGATTGAGTCACATGTTCTCTTTCTGGCCAGCTATCAATTGGGTTTTTCCTGATTTCTTCTCTTACTTGATCAGCCCATTTCTTGGAAGCCATTGAAGCAATAGACTCACCAATCTCCTCTTCAACCATCATCTCTGTATTCATATTGGTTTGTTCAGCAGTTTCTGTTGAATTTTTTTCTGGTTGATTTTGAGGTTGAAACATGCTGACCACCATAGCTAAAGAATTGTCTACTTCCTCAACTCTTTTCAATTTAATCAGAGCTTCTATAACAACCTGATCCTCAGCCTCATCTTCATTTATCATTTTGGCCACATTGGCTTTAGTGATCAGTGCTTCCTGCTCTGCCAATTCCTCAAGAGTCAAGGTTTGGGCCAATATTTCCCTCTCCCTTGTTTCTCTCATAGTGTCTTCAAGCTTTCTCCTTACAGCAGCAGAAGCTTCTACATCATCTTCAAACAGGATGTCTTTCACAGGATTTGCCTTAACAGGCTCTTCTTCAGTGACCTTTGCCTTTCCTTTATCTAATATTTTCTGTACATCTTCCTCATCTTCAGATTGTTGATAATCATCAATCTCTTTCTTAAGTGCCTCTAATTCTGGATCATACTCTACCCACTTGGAGCTTTCATGTTGTTCAGATTCAGTAAGTATCAACTCCTCAGTAGCAGCATCTTCCTCATTCATTACATCAGTTTGTTCTTCAGATTGAATGTCAGCTAAGACATCAGTTGCCTCATCAGTAAGAACCATATTTTCTTCATTGATTATCATTTCAGTTTCATTTCCATTCTCCTCATTTTTTCTCACTTCATCATCCTCCTCACTTCATATCACATTCATTACTTCATCATTAACATCATAATTTTGTTCTCCTTTATCAGAAGAATCTGCTTCATAATCAACATCCTCTATTCTCCTATCTTCACTATCCTCATCATCATCATATGCATTCAGTATACATTTCAAACCATCAATAGTCTCATCATTTATATCCTTTTCAATCCCCGTATTCACCATAGCATCAATTGGCAAATTTATATTCTCACCATAACAACATCACATTCTCATTCGTTACTTCTTCATTTATTTTCTTAAGTTTGGCATTCTCTAACATCAAATCCAAGTTTCTTTGAAATAGATCAGTTTCGGTATGTGGGGTTGTAGGTGGTGATGTAGAAAAGGGTTCAGTTTCAGATTGGTCTAGGTTTGGGATTTGGGTTTGGAAAATTGGTTGGGGTGGTGATTGTGTATGGGGTGGGCTTGGAATAAATGAATCTGTTTGAATTGGGCTAGTGGTTGGTGGTGTTTGTTGTGTTGAGGGTATATGAGTTAAAGTTTCAGGATGGCTTAAGGTTAAGGTTTGGGTTGGGGATTGAGTGGTGTGGTCTTGTGGTTGTGGTGATTCAGGTGGTGTTTGTATAGGAAGGTCAATTGGTAATGGTTGGTGTGGTGGTGTTTGTGGTGGTGATGGTATTGGGTGGTCAAGTGGTAAAGGTTGGTTCTCCCCTTGAACAAATACATCAACATCCATGGCTACTCCAGCCCCTCCTTCATTTCCATCATCATCATTATCTTCATCATCAGAATCATAATCATCACTTTCAACATCATCATCCCCTTCTTCCTCCTCTGAGCTCAACTCAGGTACTGGTATAATCTCCAAGTCATGGTTCAATAACCATGGAAAAATCTAAAATGGGATGTTTGGATTAAATCTGTTTGCCCTTCTCGGATTTACAATTCTTTTAAATGTGTTGGGATTCTGCAACAAATGAGTAATGCCAATTGTGGGTAAGTCCTGTAACTCCCTGTTGAAGATTATCTGTAAGAATCTGGGATATTGTAGAAATCTTTCAACTTCAGCCTTCTTCAAATTTCCTACCATTATTTCAAATATCATCTTAGAAAAGTTGAATGGGAGATCATATATGATAGCAACAGTGGCATTTGATAAGTCACGACTCATCAGAGTCCATGATCCTTTCCTTGGTGCAAACCCCTGTATCACATGATGGATTAAAAATTTGTACAACATAGGGAACATGCCCTTTTGAAATTGCCCATCATGTACTGTCCCCTAATATCCCATCGTTTGTTCAAATATCCTCATCAGGTGATCAGTGTTGAAATTGAGAGGGATATGGTCATCATCTTGTAACTGCAAGCATCGTCTAATCAATCTTTCAGTTATTTGTATTTCTTGTCTTGCAATTGTTGCTTCTATTTTTCGACCATTTATATCATCAACCAGTCTTGCTGAGAGCCAGAAATCGAGTGAATGATTTCTATAAATGACTGGGAACTCTGTGAGAGCAAAACTCACATTTGATCTTGACATCCATGTAATCATCCTAGACACCTGCTCATTGTCAAGAGTGATTTGCATCGGGGCACACATATTATGCTTCTGTTAAAAGAGATATTTTGGTTGATTTTCTTCTTTTGCCATATCTGAACAACACAATCAAACATATTCAAAGTGAAATTAGCATAAAAGTTCATTACTTTAAGCAATTTCAAGTGATAAATTTGAAGAAGAAAGAGTGAAATTTCATTAAGAACCTGATCTTTGACAAATTAATAACCTATACATAAAAAAAAGTATTAGCAATCAAATACTTAATCGAAGCCCATAATCATCTAATCGTGGTCGGAAAACAAGTAATCATTGCTTACCGAGTCGGAATTAGTGGGCTGGTAAAGTTAGGGTTAGGATTAATCGAATGCGATGAGTCGGTTTGTTATTACTTAGAGTAATCAGTGGAAGGAGAGAGGGAGAGGGAAAATAATGTGTAAACCGTCTCTCACTCCCTCTTACACACCTTTTGAAAAGTGGGTTTTAAATGCTTTTTGTCGTTTTGTGAGTTATTAGCTGTCAAACATTAACATTATCCACTTGATATTTTAAAACATTTGAAAAACATACAACTCTTTATCATTTAGGTTTAGCAAACCTTACTTGGAAAAGTAAATTTTTGCAAAGTTTACTCGGTATACTCCACTTACTCAGAGCTTACCCGATTATAAGTTGGTATAAATTAGAAGTTAAAATGAAGAAAGCTTACTTGAAATACAAGATTTTTTGAGAACTAAATCACAAGTAACATTAATCAAGTATAACACATCAAGCATGAAACCTTACTAGGAATCAGTTAAGTTGCCCAAAATAATTTACATCTAATTTAACTACCTTGCTCATTTAAAACATTTAATCACACACCTTACTCGGTCAATTTCAAGTTGAATAATCAGTCAAGAATACTTTAATACAAAGTATGCCCGATAAATAATACATTGTGCTAGGGATTTCATAACACAAAGTGTACTCGGATAAACTGTGAAATTACCTCAGTATATTAAGGGAACATTTGAACATTCAACGTGTGCCTGGACAAACAAAGTTTTCCCGAAAACACTTGTAATTTCAAAGAAAGAAACATATTCACTCTTAATCAATTAAACATAAAGCTTACTCGGTGTACTAAAGCTAAGTTCACAAAGCTTGCTTGGTATATTATTCAGCATATAAGATGCAAAGCTTGCTTGAAACAAGCAATCCTTGTTAAAAGCTAGCTAGAACACATATTCATCTCAACACTTCAAGCTTGCTCGGGAAATTAGTACAGTAGTGTACTCTACCCGGAAAGTGTAAACACTTCAAAGCATGCCCGAAAATCATAAACTTAGTCCAAAGTGACTAAGCTTGCTTGGAAAAATTATAAAACATCAAACCTTACCTGAAATTACTTAATACACTATTTTGTGTTCGGGAAGGTTAGAAAACATCAAACCTTACCCGAAAATACATATTCAAACATTTTTAGGCAAAATGCAACACTTTTTGACTTAAACCACTTGTCAACGCATATTTTTCATTAAAGATCATAGTTTAAGAGCAAATGGTGCATTTAGAGATCAAATTTCAGTTGTATTTCTCTTCAAAACAGTTTCTTCCATTTTCTGAAAAGATCTCAAGAATGGGATTATATTGACTAAGTAGCTTTCTCAATACTTCATTCTCAGCATTATTATGACAACATAGATAGGTTGACAGCAGGTCTAGACTTAGCACGAATTTCATCTTTTTGGTGATATGATTAAGGTTCATTTAGTAGCATAATACCTTAATGGTCAACACTGTGCTATGATGCCTCATATCTCTTCTCAAGGCTTATTTGGCTTAACCCAGATCACCCCAATTTGACTCCAACCTCCTGTATTTGGTCAAAAATTGTTTTTTTTATAACATAACTTATTGGATCTTTTTGTATTTTTGATATTCAAACATATATTGAGGTTGAACGTTGGACTTACTGTTAAATAACATGCCTTTCATTCAAGATGAAACAGATTTTGTCTACATCTCTGTAGTTCTATTTGTAACCCTCTTGTTTGATAAAATATTTAAAACACTTATCAACTTTTGGTTGATTTATTCTTCCCCATGTTTTTTGATATTTTTTCAAATTTTTCTTAAGCATGTTCTTTGTCATATTCAAAAGATGTTTCATTTTTGGTTGACCAAATAACAATAGGCTTGTGTATGACTAGGTAATCACTTTTCTGCCTGTCATTTGGAGAGATTTATCTTGAGACATGCAAAGACAACTATGTATCTCCACATAAAGATCAGCATATTCATTATATTTATATCACTTTGGATTTTACACATCGTGGGAAAGCAATCATACATGTTAATGACTATACTAAGTGTCCTTTCAGCCTATTAAATCCATATGATTGGCTAAATAATCAATGTACTATCATTTCCCAAAATTAAATTCAGTTTAATAATCGATCACACCAATATCTCTTAATTGGCAGGTAAATGGCTATCCTGTTTGACCAAAAGTGGTCAACAAGACCAAACATACATGTGAATATATGCTCTTTCAAAGTCAGAGTTATTGACATAGTTTTAAATGAAAGAATAGGAAACAAGTTACAATTGCCCAAATGCTTTCAATTTTCTGGTTAATGGCTATCCCTTAAGTTTATATAGATTATAGGACCAAACATACACAAGTGTATGTCCATCTAACTGGGCAAATGACATAATTTTCAGCAAAAACAACTACTTGAGACTTTTCTTTTAAAAAAATCCTTATTTTACGCTTCTTAGAGCCGAGGGTCTCTCTGGAAGCCACCTCTTTATTCCTTTGGATAGAGGTACGGTGTGCCTACATCCCACCCTCCCCAGACCCTACTTATAGCTTTGCTGTCGGTGGGATTTTACTGGGCATGATTGTTGTTTGCTTGATCTTCTTTTACGCTTCTTTAAAGCTTGAACTGAATAGTCTTATCATATCTCTACACCATTAATCAATTTGCTCATGTTTTGACCAAAATAAAGTGTTTATGCAAAATTCATTAGTAAATTCATTATATCATTTAATTTTGACATAAAACTTATTTTGACACAAACAGTTGTCAAACATAATCAATTCTTAATCAAACATAATATCATCAAGATAAGCACACAGTACTAACATTCAGGGTCTAGCCTATCCTAATAATATCAAATGATCAGATAAAGTACATAATCAAGCAATTAAAAAGTGATGTCAGATAAGCTTACATATTGAAGTAACTCAAAACAAAAATACCCATCCTAACATCACATACACACATCAACTGACAAACATGAAAAAACATCAATCATATCAAAATTTTGCATTCATAATCAGTTAAAGCACATATCAGTCAACAAATCAAGTAACATAATCAAGCATATTCAAATAACATTCATTATGTGCAACCTCTGAAAATATAATCAGTTAGCACAAAGAGGTACAAAACTAGGCACATATCCTTAATCAGATTTCATCAGAGTTGATCATTCCCAGGGCTTTCAAAAGAAAGTTGAACCTGGTTCTATCAAGTGGTTTGGTGAAAAGGTCTGCCAAATTATCACTTGTATCAACTTTTTGCATTTCAATCAAACCTTTTTTACTACAATCTCTTATGAAGTGATGTCTAATTTCAATGTGCTTAGTCTTAGAATGTTGAACTGGATTCTTAACAGTAAAATATGCAGCAGTATTATCAATAAGAATAGGGGTATTCAGAAAATTCAAATCATAATCAAGCATCTGGTTTTGAATCCATAGAACTTGTGCACAACAAGCAGATGCAGCAATGTATTCAGCTTCTACAGTTGAGATTGAGACAGTGGTCTGCTTCTTGCATTGCCATGACACTAGCCTGTCACCCAAAAATTGACATCCACCTGAGGTTGACTTTCTGCTCATGTTGCAGCCATCATAATCACTGTCTGTGTAGGAAATCAGATCAAAAGACTGATTCTTTGGATACCAAATTCCTAATTCTGGTCTTCCCTTCAAGTATCTGAAAATTCTCTTCAAAGCATTCATAGGGGAGACTTTTGGATTTGATTGGAATCTTGCACACACACATACAGCAAAAATAATATCTGGTCTTGTTGTAGTAAGGTACATCAGGGTTCCAATTTTGGCTCTATATTCATGTTCATCCACAGGCTCCCCTTTTTCATCAGCAATCATTTTTCTTTTGTGTCCATTGGAGTTGAAGCTGTTTTGTACTCATGACAATTGAACTTATTCAAAATGTCTTGCACATATTTGGTTTGGTAAATGAAAATCCCTTCAGCTTTTTGTTGAACTTGCAGTCCAAGAAAGAAGTTCATTTCTACAATAGAGCTCATGATGTATTTGGAATTCATTACCCCTTCAAACTCCTTACACATTTGTTCATTTGTAGATCCAAAAATGATATCATCTGCATAAACTTGTAACTGAAGCAAGTCTGATCCCTTCTTTTGTAGAAGAGTGTCTTGTCAATGGCTCCTCTTTGAAAACCATTTTCAAGAAGATGATTTGACAGCTCATCATACCAAGCTCTAGGAGCTTGATGCAATCCATATAGGGCTTTATTTAACTTATACACCCTGTTTGGATACAAAGGATCCTCAAAACCTGGAGGTTGAGCTACATACACCTCTTCATCAATCTTGTCATTTAGGAATGCAGACTTAACATCAAGCTGGAAAACCTTAATGTTCTTTGAGGCAACATATGCAAGAAAGATCCTGATAGCTTCAAGTCTTGCCACATGTGCAAAGACTTACTCAAAGTCTATTCCTTCCTCTTGAAGGCATCCCAGTGCCACAAGCCTAGCTTTATTCTTAATCACCAAACCCCTCTCATCCTCTTTGTTTCTAAAAACCCATTTAGTTCCAATTGCATATCTGTCTATTGGCCTATCAACAAGATCCCACACATGTAAATCTCTGAACTGTGCCAACTCCTCCTACATTGCTTCCACCCAACTATTGTCTTTTAGTGCTTGAGCAATGTTCTTTGGTTCTATTTGGGATAGAAAGCAGGAGTATAAACAGATATTTGCAATTTCAGAGTGGCTTCTTGTGACTCTTTCATGTATGTTCCAATAATGTTTTCAGAGGGATGATTCTTCTCAACATATGGAGTTTGTAATATTATATTAGCAGACACAATTGTGTCAAGATTTGATTCATTGAGTTCTGGCTCTTTAATGATCAAATCAGTTTCTGCATCATGAAATTCTGGTGCTTCTTCATTATTTTGTCTTGAAGTGGATGCACCATTGTTGTCCATAGTCAATCTTTCAAACAGATCTTGAAATCTTGCAGTTGTTACTCCTTCTTCATCATTCGTTTGGTTGCTTAGGTTTCCCTCAGTCTGAACATGATCATTCTACATCTCTTGATTTTCTTGACTAAAATCTACATGATCTTGTTCTGAACTGTGATTGTTCTCTTGATCATTGTCTTGAACAATTTCACTTGAGGGAACCTTTACAAATGTATACTCCTTTTCTTTACTAGCAACTTTCTTCCACAATTCTTCCAAGTCCAATGCTTTCTTCCTTTTCTCTTCAATTACACTAGTCTTGTAGAAGGAGTCATCAAAGTCTTCAGGATAAATCTTGAAAGACCTTATCAATTTCTCATGATCAAACAACCATGCTGCACCATCAATAGTGTTGAACTGATTCTCATTAAAGATGATGTCAGATGATTCAATAATACTCAAATGGTATTTCACATATAATCTGTATGCTTTTGAGTGTGTAGAATATCCAACAAAGAAACAGCCTAGAGAGTTTGTTTGAAACTTGTTCAAATAATCCCTTGTGTTCAGAAGAAAACATTTGCATCCAAAGGGCTTGAAAAACTTGATATAAGGCTTTCTATTGTAGAATATTTCATATGGTGTCTTGTTATGCCTTTTGTTGACAAGTACCCTATTATGAACATAGCATGCAGTATTTATGGCTTCAGCCCAAAATGTGACTGGTAGATTAGCATCTGCTAACATGGTTCTTGCAACTTCAATCAATGTTCTGTTTCTTCTTTCTGCAACACCATTTTATTCAGGAGTTCTAGGAACTGAGAATTGTTGAATTATTCCCTTCCCTACACAAAATTCTTCCATGACTCCATTTTTGAACTCTGTACCATTGTCACTTCTCATCATTTTAACCTTCTAACTCAGTTTGTTCTCAATCATTGTTACACATCTCTTAATCAACTCTGCAGTCTCATCCTTGGTACTCAGGAAATAAACCCAAGTATATCTTGAATAGTCATCAATGATCACAAGACAATATCTTTACTTTCCTATACTTGGCACACTCACAGGACCAAAGAGATCCATGTGAAGTAGTTCAAGTACTTGATCAATTGAATTGATGAGTTTTGTCTTATGAGAGGATTTGTGTTGTTTTCCTTTCTGGCATGAACTACAATGATCTTCCAATTTGAACTCTCTTGTAGGTATTCCAATTACATGCTCACCTTTGACAAGTCTATTCATGTTCTTCAAGTTCACATGAAACAATTTCCTATGCCACAATTTTGACTCATTTTCAGTGGCTTGGAAACAAAACATGCACCTCCCTTTGAAACAGCTTCTTTCATATTCAACTCATATAAGTTACCATTTCTTGGGGCCATCATCATAATCATTTCTGGTGGGATAACAACTTCAGGTTTTAGGATGAAACAATGTGAGTCATCAAACCCAACTTTGTAACCCTTATCACACATTTGTGATATGCTCAACAGATTATACTGTAGACCTTCAACATGAAACACATTATCAAATAAAACTTTTCCATTTGTTAAAATTCCCTTTCCAACAATCTTTCCGCCATTTTCATCACTCCCAAAAGCCACAGGACCTTCAAACTTTTCTTCATAATTGACAAGTGACCTCCTGTCGCAAGTCATGTGTCTGGAACATTCACTATCCATGTACCATATGTCATTCAGTGGAGTGGACTATTCCTGCACAAAAGAAAGAATTTGATTAGTTGAGTGATGAAGTGCAAGCTATATCAACTTGCAGCTCATCAGATTCAATTTCAGTGGTAGCTTGGGAAGTGAGTGTTGTTGGTTCAGGATCTTCATGAGTGACTTCAATATTGTCTGAATTGTCTGTTTCATAACCACACTCTCTTAGAGTTTTAACAAATGAGGTTGAGCTCTGGCACTCTTCTGGTGTAGTGTCATACTCTTGTACCACATAGTCTTTCTTTTCTGAGTAATCTCTTACATCAGCAACAGAATTCACTTTAGCCTCAACTTTAGGTTTCCTTAGGAATCCTTCAGGTTCATATCCACTTTTCATTAAGAACTTCTCATCACCAGTAAGTTCAGTTGGTTTCTTTCTAGGAAAGATACTTCTGATTCTTGTCTTTTCACTATTTGGTGATCCTTGAGAGCTATCAAATTTGACTGATTGTGTATCCTTTTTAGGGATGATTCTCAAGGGCTGAAAATTCTTTTCTTGTCATGCTCAATCTTTTTGGGAGATTTACTTCTTCTGCTTTGCTTGTTAAGTGGTCTTCTCAAGCTTAACACAACTTTCTTCTCATTTTTAACTGACTGATTAGACTCATTCTTCTTTTCTTTGTCACTCTCCTTCCCTTTTCCCAAATATTCTTCATACTTTTGCTTATAGAGACTAAAGTTATATCCAAACTGTGTCCCATTTGGAACATGAAAAGGTTTGAAGGTGAGTCTATCATTGCAAGTGTCAGTGTGATGACCATACTCATCACACTTATTGCACCACACCTTTCCTTTAAATTTTTCATGATCAGCTCCTTTCTTAAATCTTTCCCTTGGTCTTGGTGGATCAACACCAATTGTCATTTGAGTCTTTAAACTGTCAAAATCAATTGAGAAAGGAACAAATTCATTTATTTTGATGTCATTTCTTTCAACCTTTCCTTTGACAAACACAATTTTCTTCAGTTTCAAAGGCTCTTCATCTAGACTTCCTTTGTGTCTTGATTGCCTATTTTCATACCCCTCCATGGTTTCCACTTCCCCAATGTCAAATGCTTCTTGACTTGAAAATACTGGATAAATTGGAATAAAGTTGTCACATACCACTGCTTCAGCCACTTTCTTCTTGTTGTTGTTTTTGATTCTTTGCAGTATTGCTTTGCTTGGAGGACTTACTGCATTATAACCTATCTTCTTTCTCTCACATATATCAAATTATACATGTTCTTTTCTAAGTATTTCATTCATTCTCTTCATCTTTGGTATCACTGGTGGAAGTAGTGGCAGCTTGTCAATTGACTTTGGTTTCTTGTATTTTCTACCCTTTTCAGCAGCTTTAATTTCTTCATCAGTGATTTGATCACTCAAATCACTTAAATCATCTTGATTCAGATCTTCAGAATCAAAATCATCTTCAGAAACTTGTATTCCTATTGATATGTCTTCTTTCACATCTTTATTTACCATAAATTCACCTTCTTCATTCACCTCAACATTCTTATCCAAATCCACAAACTCTTCTTTGTCTTGAAAGAAATCTTTGAATTGTTGTAGATATGCATTTCTTTTCTCTTTATCAACGTTTGGCATAAAGTTGTTGAATGCTGGTGGTACTGCTTTGTATTTGTCTTCTTCTTTTACTTGGTTTAGAATACCACAGATGTTTCCAATGGAGACCAAGTTCTTCAAGAATTCATTCTCAACCTGCAGTTTTGTGTTCTGCACCTTTTCTTCAACAATCATCTTCTTCAACCCTTCTATCTCAGTTGTGTACCTTTTCTGAGCTCTATAACTGCTTAAACAGTCATGTTCTAAACTTTTCATCTTTTCTTCACTAATCAACTCACTAGCCTCATACCCATTGATTATACTTTGTTTCCTAAAACACTCACTTTCCAGCTTGCCTACTTTTATTTTTAACTCATTGATAATTTCATTTAAATCAACAGTAGCAGGAGGAGAGTGTACCTGAGATGATGATCCAGCTTCTTTCTCAATCAAGGCCATAAATATCACATTTGCTTTCTTGATATCATCTGCAATGTCTTCTTCATGATTGCTCCAATCAAAACCACCTTCATGTTGTGTAGTTACAGCAACATTTCCTTGATTTCTGGTCTGATTTTGGTTGGTTGGGGTTATATTGCTGTTAGGAATAGTTTGATGGTTTTGGTTGTTGTTTCTTTGAAAACCTTGGTTCTGTGGCACAACTTGATGATGAGTGTTCATATGAGGCTGAAAGTTGTTGAAATTGGGATTATAGTTGTTGAAGTTGTTGTTGTTGCGATTGTTGATTCTCTCCTGGTTCTGTTGATATTGATTCTGTTGATTTCTTAATTGGTTTTGGAATTGATTTGTCTGAAAGTTTCTTGGCATGTTACATTCTCTAGCAAAATGGTCAGGCTGTTGGCAGTTATAGCAAATAGCTTTTGACTTATCAAATCCAAGTCTTTCATTGTGCCCTGATAGAAGTGATCTACCTGTTGGTACATGTATGTCAGTAGTTCATAGTCTAGCATTTGTAATCGAGTCTGTAATGTAATTATGTTTTGTTTATGTTTGTTTTTGTAATGCGCGAAGTTGTCAACAAGTTCGCTATGGCGAACTTGTTGAATCAGCGAAGTTATTGACAACTTCGCCTGTGGCGAAGTTGTCGTGTTTATATACTGTTTCAGACGAAACAGTTTATGTTGTTCGTTTAGGGTTTTCGTTTCAGTTTTCAGTAACCGAGTTACGTGTCATAGTCTGTAACGGTGACCTCGGGTCACGTGTTTGTTATCAATATAACGTGGTTGGTTTATTGCTTGTGTGTTCGATCTCTATATACTCTACACTCGTATCTACCTACGCAGGGATTCCGCACCTGCGTTGTTAGAGACATCCCGTGTACGATCCGTCTAGGAACCTACACTACCAGTCTGTTGTATAGCCTTTTGCTTCTAAGAGCCAACATGGCTGCTTTCCATTTCAAGTCCATGTCTTCCAAATCATCAGCATCTATCTGTTCAAGGTCATCCTAGATGACACTAGTATGAATCAGATTTTTTTCTACAAAAGCATTGTATGACTCTGTAAACATGGATAACAAGGCCTGTGTTTCACTTCCTTGACCATTTCCACCACCAGAGTAAGGAACTTGCCTACTTGCCATAGAGGTAGAATCAGTATCATCTATTAACTGGACATTGAACCTTTGCTGGTTACCATGGTGACTTGTACTACCACCAACAAAAGACTTTGGTGTGTCAACACCATGCTCAACTGGTTCTTCAATAATGGGAATCTGTTGTTGGTTTTTGGTTGACAAGTTGCTCATGGGTGCAATAAGAGCATTAGTGACCTGGAAGAAGGGCTTCTCCTCTTTGATCATCTCATTTTCAATCATTTCTATCTCTGCAGCCTGAAGGAAGCACACTACATCATCCAATTTTAAATTATTGAAACTAGGCTTTTGAATGATGAATTTGCAGGCAGTGTACCATTCCTTAGGCATTGAGTTGAGCAGCTTGGTATTCAAGTCATAATCAGTCATGACATAGTCAATTGTTCTCAGCTCATTCACAATTGCTAGAAATCTTTCTATAATTGACTTCAACCTCTCTCCTTCTTTGTATGTAAACCTCTCCAACTGTTGCTTCAGCCTTTGCTTTTTGATGTTCTTCAACTCAGTGTTTCCGTCAAACATTTCAAGGATTGCATCATACATAGCCTTTGCAGTGGGATGATGTGCAACCTTGGTCAATATTTCCCAAGACAGTCTTAGCTTTATCATTGCTAAGGCCCTGTCATCTACTTTCCACATTCTGTCACGCACGGATGCAGTTGCAGCTGGATTAGCACCATCCTCATCAGTGCCTTGTGGACCTTCCTTAATTGACTTCCACATATCCACATCATTATAACAAACTGCTGCCTCAAATAAGACCTTCCATTTTGTAAAGTTTTCGTGTCCATAGAGTCTAGGAATCTTATTAGTAGACACTTCTTGTTCTTCGTATCCAGACATTTTGAAAATTAAATTCAGTTAGTTTGTAAAAACAGAGTTTTAAAAGTAATCAGATCTGAGAATCGGTTGTTCAAATCTGATGTGTCTGGTGTGATTAGAACAAGATTTAGAAATAAAAATTTAAGCTTTAATTGAAATAAGGAAGAGAAAACACCAAGAGATTGTAGATCTGAAAGAAAAAAGAAGAACAGAGCAGCTGACGTCACTCTCCAATGGAACAGTAGTCTGCTTACATCATCTTTCTTCAAATCTTCAATCAGCAACAAGTATCTTACTAAAATAGCAGCAACAAGCTCTGATACCACTTGTCAGGTCCCCGATTTCAGGTAGATCTTACACAAATCATGTCATAACTCACACAAATAAATGTGTTGACAAGGGAGTTAATGACGGGTTGCTATATTTAGAAATATAATCGTTTGTTAAAGGCGGAATCAATAACAAGCAGGGTAGTTGCTAGACAATAAATCAAATGTAACTAACACACTCAAGATTCACTCAAAAGATTTCCATTCATATAATGTTCATCATACAAACGATAATCGATTTAGGGTTTCTTGAAGGGAAAGTTATATCCGTACGATTCCTAGGACGGTTGTCACACTCAGAAATATTCCTTCTTATCTTAAAAGTGTGATTTCCTGAATCCGTCCTTATTGACATTAGGAGGCATGCCCTAAATTATTCCTTTTATAGGCCTGACACCTCCTTTACAGCTGTCATTCCTTCTAGAAACCCTAAATGCTAAAACATATTCAAATTACATATTCAAATTTATTCTAAGTGTAAAACAAGTCTTCCGGGTAGGCTTTGTAACAATATGACTTTTCGAGTAGACTGTGTGCTTTGCCTTCCTTCAGTACTTTGTAACATAGATGTGTGCCCGGGATCAGTTTCCGGGTAGACTTTACTTAAAGAGTATTTCACCAAGTAAATTACTCACCGGGTAGACTTCAATCTTCTTGACTTTATCAGACTTTGCCCAACAAACTCTTACGAGCAACCTTGTTCTTCAATGGTCCCTTCAACTCTTTACTAGAAAGTAGCTTATAAGCAAAGTGTGCCCGGTAGCACTATTCCTTGCTTGAGTTGATCTCTGCCCGACATACTTAAGATATTCCATTATTCATCAAGCCTACTTGGACCAATGTATTATTAAAGAATACCTTGCCCGGTCTTCCAATGACTTGGCTTCATGAGCTTGGTTAGCCAAAAGCTTACTCGGGAGTAAACCTTACTTGGCTATGAAGAACAGACTTGCTTGATAAAGTGATCCTTGCTCGGGTATGTACAAACTAGTGAACCTTGCCAGGTTATACACAAATTTGCAAACCCTGCCCGGATATCCACTAAAGAAGAATTCTAGAAGATAACCTTGCCCGATAGACAAAATATCATGCCCGGCTAAGTAAAACCTTGCTCGGAAGTCTAAGGTGTGCCAGTTTCCATACTTAGCGAATTCTGAGGAGGTTGAGAAGATTCCAGTCTTTCATACATCTCTTTTAGGTCAAATATTTGACTCAACATATATACCTTAGGTGGATGTCACACCCCAACCTACGACGGAATTGTCGGGGCGCGAACTGATTGTCACACTCTCAAGGTTGCTATCATGCACAGTATTAGTTTCAATATCTATTTAATAATTTCAAATAAAACAAATATTCATTACAATATCCCAAAAATAAATAATACATCAAACAATTATAAAATCTTATTTTAATATTTTCTCAATTAATTTCTTCTAGCATAAATCCTTAAGTGATCTTGTGAATACGTTAATCCTAATCCTCAGATTTCAGATCTGATATATATAATTAACACGATTACGGATCTAATTCATGATTACGCTTGATTATATGTTATAAGTTATATTAATTGTAGGTATGTGTATATATATAATATTAGATTGAAACTTGAGAGAGTAATTAGGCAGAGGTTCGATAATAACTCCAAACTTAAATTAACAGAGGTGAACACCTCTATAAATAGAATATGGATCTAGTTCGTTACACATTCCGTAACGAACTAGCTTCCACTTTGTTACATACATAAAATATGATTAACTTAACGAATCACCCCCTGATTCGTTAAACATCCTTAACGAATCAGGAGGGAACTTAACTTAAGTCAAGTTCGTTAAACATCCTTAACGAACTAGATGATAGACTTAACGAACTAGAGAAATAACTTAATATTTATTACATAAATAAAACGACAAATACATTAACGATAGATACAAAGACTCGAGACGCAAAATCGTGTACTAACAGACACCCCCTCGTCTTGAGCTCTTTGTCTTTTACTTTACGTGAAGCGCCTGGACTGCCAATCTTTTCAACTATGAATCCCATTCTCATAACATACACGCACGACGCGTTGGAATTGCATAGCCAAATCATAGTCTTCATTGCGATCGAACAATATCGTATTCTTATGTAGCACGTCGTTGTCGGTCTCAGTTAAGTTAACAAGCCACATTGGATCGATGATCTTGATCAACTCTGTCTTTAAACCTTTACCAAAGACAATGACGGCATCGCCAGTTCGGTTATTGTAATACCAGAGGTTGAATGATAAAGACATATGTTGATTCAACGTCTTCACTGGCACACGCTTCATGGTCTTTGGCGGCTTTACTTTAAGGACCAATTTTCTCCAGCCTGTCCTTGGATCAATCTCATTAATACGCTAGCGA
Source organism: Bidens hawaiensis (assembly GCF_021521415.1). Taxonomy (NCBI): domain Eukaryota; kingdom Viridiplantae; phylum Streptophyta; class Magnoliopsida; order Asterales; family Asteraceae; genus Bidens; species Bidens hawaiensis. The sequence goes on from NW_027494559.1 coordinate 32,092, forward strand.
GTAGGGACCTGTGGCTTAAGAAACTTAAATCCATGGTTAACTTCGAACAACAGATGTTGATGGAACCAATCAGCTATCCGATCACCCCAACGTTTGATAAATGGACGACACGTGAGGGTTTGAACATCCCAACACGGTAGTGTGAGAACATCCGTTATCTTCTCATAATATTGGATCCCTTTCTCCCATTTAACAATACATACTTTCAAATTAGAATCAAATAACCAAGAGATAATATCACCTTGAACCTTTGACATGTTCTTGAATGAAGTTACTTGATTGGCTTTTGCACGAGCAACAGCTTCATCCTTCTCCTCCTGATCCACATACCGATAAGCCTCAATAATTTTACGAGTTTTCTTACTTCGATAACCAAACCATCTTTCAATATCAGCATCGGTCAGGTTTTCAATCGAATCGAATCTCGTATCAACCACATTTTTATCCTTTGATAACTTATCCAAATTATCCTCAACTGCATTAACATTTCCCCATTAAATACTGGAGCACCCTGATCAACATTGGTGTATTGAAACAATTCAAGATACTCCTCAGCTGTCACATCTTCAACCTCAACCTCCTCATCTTCATAAATAAAATATGTATTCATCTGAATGGTCGGATCATACAAGATCTCTTCATCGTTCTCGACCTTGACGTCGGGCTCAGCTTCTAACACGGTCAATTGATCATCATTCAAGCCAAGCAATAACGAAATTTGCTCTCGTGTTAGAGACCTTTCCACAACTGCCCCTCTTCAATCACATCCCGATTCACAATGCTTCTAACCAATCCCGATCCATCCACAAAGATGACAGTATTAGCTTCAATCATCTCAATTGGTTTGGCAGCTGTATAGTCATGATACACAATAATTTGCTTGCCAGAGTCATAAACAGCACTTGTACCTACACCTGAGGATGAACCGTGAGTTTGTTTAAGCTCACCACCTGCTCCAGACTCATCCGGATCTTCTTCATCATTCTTGATCTTTTTAAGTGCATCATTGTGACATTCGTGACAAAACGAGGTATACTATATTCGATAAGTAGCGAGTAAACGATAAATCAGTTAATTCGTAGTGCTTAAACGAGTAACTGACTGATACTGATTATGACCCGTATATATATACTGAGGGGTTATATACAAGTTACATATATATATATATATATATATATATATATATATATATATATATATATATATATATATATATATATATATATATATACATATATACATATATATATATATATATGTATATACATATATACATATATATATATATACATATATATATATACACACATATATATATATATATATATTATAGTGGTTAACATATTGATATTTAGTCTCCAGTACATTTAAAACCATTTAAACGAAAAAGGTTTCGTTTATTGTTACGCTATAAGTTTAAACGCAATCATTAACATCAAAACGAGCATTGTAGCATCCGTTAAGCCAAAAAAGATTTATAAAACACTTATATAACATATTCTAAGCAATTCGCGAAAATATTTTTGAATTTTTCAACGAGTCAGTACGTTTTTCTTATTTTACAAAAATGGACAGAAAAACACTCGTTTTGGCGCTATTTTTCGCACTCGAACTAGTTTTCTTGCGAAAAACCGAACCCGAATTAAATTGTGGACCGAAATTTACGCGTGGCACAAATACCGAGGCACCATTGGGCCAAAAAGGAGGCCCAATGGGCCCTTTATACTTGCGGCCGCAAGGGGTGGGATACACCACGCTTTTCTAATCCCTTGTAAATACTATTTTAAAGGAGATATTTTCACAAACACAAATCGAGAAACTTCATTTCTGCAGACCATCTTCAAACTTTCAGCCAAACTTTAGAGGTATTTCATAATTATTATTTAATTCAAGCTTGATTTAACAAAGTTTAAACATAGAAAATTGGTTCTTGATTAGTTTTAAACATGTTTAACCATTCAAAAACCATAAAAACCAAGTAAAATTATGTTTTGATGTTAAACATGTCTACAAAGCAGTATCGTATAGATTTTTGGTTAAAAACGTGGATTAGAACATGAATATAACGTTTTTACGGTTTGAAAGTTCGGTTTGAAACCAAAACCGAAACCCTAGTTAACAAGGATCTTCAATGGATGATTTATGCTTGGTTTGATGTTATATGATATTTAGATACACTGAGTTTGCGACCCGGAGAGTCGTTTAAGCCATCGAAAATCACCGAAAACCGACAAGGTATTACCGGTTAACTCGTTAAGGGGCTGTTTGTGCTTATATTGTGACCTGCTTGTTTTTAGGTTATGAAACTTTGCAGGGACATTAGGGATCATTTAAATGAGTCCCTTTTAAAATTTGGTAATTTTTTGATAAACGGAAAATATTTGGCGAATTTATTACCGTTTATTGGTGTTTATTTGGTAAAAATAGTTAAACTTCATCAAAAATTTATGAAATTTAGTTTGGGAACATGAAATTTGTTGGTAAGATCACTGATAAGTTTTGGGAACAATTGGACATGTCTAAGTATGGTTGTACAAGGGTGTTTAAATCAAGTTTTAATAGCCGAAAAACGCGCAAAAAAGCATTTTAGCCAAAGAGTTAGATTCTGGATATTTTGCAGCGGGCTATGTAATGATATTGAGACCACTTGAAAAAATTATCAGATTTTTTGGATGTCGTTTGATATAAACGGGCTATTTATTACTTAATTATAGCACATTAAATGAATTTTTATAAATAGATAACCAATCATAAAATTTTTGAAAATATTTTTCTAAAATTCTCCATATTTTAATTTATTTTTACCAAAATTTTCATAATTTATATATAAGTACATAATTAGCTATGATTAATCAAATATTTAAACTATAATTGTTTTAACGAAACCGGCAGTTTTGTGTTTAACGAACTGACTGGTATGTCGAAATGTCAAAAGTGGTCAAATATCATAGTTTTAGATGAAATTGATAAAAACGAACTTTTTACATGAATTCCGGACAATTCGGGTGGATTGTACGCGTTTTGTATAATCTAACCCGTGTGAAAACGGAAACGAACCCTGCGATCAATCCAGATACCGAAACCTCAAGATTCTTTCATAAATCAAATCATTTTAACAATCAATATGTTTACTTAAGTTTGTGTGATCTTACTTATTCCCTAAACGCGTAAACGATCAACTTGGCTAGGCTCGGAAAACGGTGAAACTGAGCCAAGTCTTATTTTGAACATTTCATAGTATACAACGTCACAATCTAAGACTATGGTCATGTTCTGGGCGTAACAGCTATACCCAGACTAGTTATTCAGCCCGATTTAGCTTAAACATTGTACTAGTATTAACAGTACGATACCGGTTATAGGATTCAAGCTATAATCGAGGAACATTACTTACTGATACATATTACCAGCTTGAACTACGATAAGGTGAGTTTCACGACCCCACTTTCTAAACTGTTTTACGAACTTTTGGGGTGGAAAGCATGTTTACATATACTTATATAGTTGAAAACATGTGATGATGTGAATTATCTAAGTACTAACACTTGAAAGTCCCCGCAAACACAAGTGATTAACTTCGTGTCGGTGATGTGTGGATGGTACTATCGGTTTGACAAACCAAACTGACGGAGCCGGTGGGGTATGCCGGAACATGTTAACCCAGTTGCACATTGTCATTTATACTTATTACTTGTAGCTTAGTATAATACATCATACACATACTTATATACATACGTACTATGAACTTTACGAACTCGTATACTGACGTCGTTCGTACTCAAGAAACTTGAAACTCACCAACTAGACGTAGTTGACTCGTTTTAACATGCTTTTCAGGTAAGCCGAAGTTGGAATGATTTGCTTGCGTGCTTGGTGTTAGAAGCAAAGTTGAATAGCTGTGAATAGATGCAAATACATAGTAATGAATAAGAAGCCCATTAACTGGTTATGTGATTTTCATCTAGTTTGTAAACTTAGTACCTACCAATGTCATATGATGTAAATTAGTTTGTTGAATTTCTTTATAAACAATGTGGTTGATACCAGTGTTATCTGTTACATTCCCGTATTACGCTTCTGCAACTACCTAGTCGGGGTGTGACAATCATCCTTGCATGTTAACTGCAAGATGAGATCCTCCTACTCTTTGATCTTCACCCCTGAGACTTAATAATCTCACGAAGATCCTTTGTTTCCTTCTAACAATAAGATATATATCCCATCAGCCTTCGTTGATTATCCATCATTCTTTCTTGAGTCATACGGTCAGCAGACATTTGATTTTCATATAAATGAAGTAGGCTCAGAACCATATTCATTTGCTGATCATGCGTCATGGCAAGAAACGAAGCTGGAATAGGTTGAACAGGAACTTGAGGTTGATTAAGCCTCAAGAATGAGAAGTCCATTGGTTGTGAAGGCAACATAGTCGTTGTAGGAGAAATCACTGATGTAGCAGTTGTAGGCCTTGGTAGAGAAGATAAAGCAGTTTGAGGAATCATACCAAGCCTAGGATCGGATGTAAGCGTGGTCGTCAAAGTGAGTTCTGGGGTGCTAGTAGTAAGCGGCACCACCGATCTTTGAGAAACGACCGACCTTGGAGGCTGAACTCCAAAAGAAACGCTAGCACCAACCGACACTCGTCTCTTAGCCGATCCCTCAGTAGCCAACTCTTTACCCTTTCTCTTGCGTTGAGCGGCAATTGAAGCAGCTAAAGCCGCTTCAACCGCAGCTTGTTGCTCAAGGATAGCCGTATCTCCATCACCAGCATTACCACCATCACCACCAGCATTCCCGCCTGGTTCCTCCTCACGCTCAGAATCCGAATCGTCATAGTCTATCGTTCATTGTTAGGACATACATATTCTGGATTCACTAGATGACCAATCAAATGTTTGGTCCTAGGTTTATCCTTTCGATAGATCTTCATTCTTCGTACAGTATCAGCCGTCATGTAATCTAGTTCCAACACATCGTCTACCAATGTTTGATCAATCACTAGATTAGGGATCAAATCTTGAATAATTAATTGGAGAAATCGAGGATACATCAGAAATTTCTTTCGTTGAACTGTTTGAAGGCACAGTTTCTTAAGATGGTAGAAGATCAGCTCTGAAAATTAAACGGCTTGTTAAGGACTAGTGCAATGAAATCCGACTGTTACATGATCCGGCATTCATCAAAACCGCCTTTACGTCCTCCCAAGCAATGGATCAACACAAGCAGTAGATACTTGTAAGTTGGACACAATCCATTTTTGTTGTACATAGAATCTCTGATGTCACCACCGTAAAATACACGACGAAATAAACCCTTGATCAATTCCTTATCAAATTCATATGGATTTTCAATGTTATCTCCAAATTGCAGCACTCGTCGGATCACATCAATATCTATAATGATAGGATTTTGGTTGATTGTGGCTCTGATGTGGTTCTCAACTTCAACGTACTCGGCCGTGTTCCAGAATTGACGTATAATACTTAGATAAACCTTAGGCCGAGCAGTTACAGCAAAATGTATCACCGAACATCTCAGAAAAGCTAGTAAATCCCCAAATAAAGCTTCGTCTGCAACGTTTGTACCGACAAAGGCACAAACATTATGCCGTTTGTTATACGGCAGTAACGGTATATCTTGTTGTTGTTGCTGTTGTTGCTGTTGTTGTTGTTGTTGTTGAACAGCAACCGGGGGATCTTGTTTCATATTATCAGCCATAATTCTAAATAAATAACGTCGAGAATCAGTAATATTCAAAATTATATAAACATAACTTTGTAAATTTGGAAAATTATCAATTTAAAGTATTAAATTAATTATAGTAAAATGTCATTCGTTAAAACAGACTGATTCGTTATATTATTATAATGAATCATCTGTTTCGCTATCAAGTAAATAAATAACGAATTAAGAACTAGCGAATTACTGGGAAATATTAACGAACTAACATCTAGTTCGTTATAAATAACGAATACAAATCTGATTCGTTAGAAACTTGATTCGCTACTCTAATTCGTTCAAAATTGCATAACGAATTGGACACGAATTAGTTCCAATTCGTTAAGCATAACGAATGGCCAAAATAAGCTTAATCTTTGACTTAATTAGTCAAGGTCAAAATTAACCAAGAACTTCAAAAGTCAAATATGCAATCGGAAATCTGATACAACTATAATCATCAACATGAAGCCAAATCAGTGACCATAATGGATCTCGGAAACACATTCCGATTACAATGGTATTAATTTAGTTGTAGAAAACATGATATAAATCATACATATTAAGGTTTATGTAAACCTCACAAACCTGGAAATAACATTGCATAATTAACCTATCAAATCGTCATCATCTTTGACGAAAAACACGAAGATATGATCGTCTATACCTTAGGAACTCAGAGGTATAGTCAAAACAACGAAATTCGAAGGTTGAAAAATTGTTGAAAATTTGGGCAGAGTAACAGTACACAAGGGAGGAAGAAGACAGTGAATAGTGAGGCGGTTCGTATGCACGCTTCCTAATGTAACGAATCAGCCGATTCGTTTGAATTTTTGAACTAACGAATCAGGTGATTCGTTAGGTTAATTTAACACGTGTCATAACGAAATAGAGTCTATTCTTGTCTAGTTCGTTAAAAATGCATAACGAGTTAGGTGTCATTCGTTACAGAGTGCGGAAGCGAATTTGGATAACGAGTTAGGATGTAATTCGTTAAAATGACCTAACTCATTATTCATAATTAACGAATTACCCTTTATTTAATTTTAAATGGATAAAAAATTAAATGAATTCAATATTTATATAAATGAATTAAATATTTACATAATGCAACTATATTATTAAATTGAATTATCGAGGACCTTTATCTCGATAATCGAATACCTTAATACGTTTCACGTTTTGAAACATATAACTTAAAAGAATTTAAATAAAATCAAATGTTAGTGCACGAATTTGGTGTCCGTAGAAATCGAATAAGTTAAAGATAATTTGCTTATTATTAAAAAAATAAAATATTTACAAAAGAAATATCCGAAAATGAAAATCATAGATTAGAAATTGTTTTTCTGTTTTATGATTTTTCAAAAGCAGTAAATAATTTGGATTTTTGTCGAGTTTGAGCAGAGAATCATATTGACTGAATTGCCCTTCCATCTCAGTTTTATATTTTAGCGATATTATGACTACGTTAAGTCGGTCATTGATATTGTTGTCCACTTAAATCTTATAACAAGCCTTCAAGCATTTTGTGATATGATTAATGGTTCAATTAGCGCACAAAATATCAATTTGATCAAAATGTAGAAGATTTTAGAACTTTTGAGCAATACATCAAGTTTCCTTTACTGTGAGTGAGTATGCACGAGTCCATCTGTCGGCTTACATACATTGTATCCCCTGGAGTCCATTTCTTATTGGTAATAAGACGCGCACAAGGGAGGAACAAATGTATGACTAACAGCGGATTTTTGATCAAGTCAGTAATTTGGATTGTACGAAGTACAGTAGTTATCAAGTTTAATGACTTTGGGTTTGCTCCAAAAGCGAGTGAAATATTCATGCTTATGAATACCCAGATGATTAAGCCGCATAAAGACTCACATTGTCCAGAATCCTAACGCTTGTTATTTGCTTTATTATATTTTTGGGTGATCAACAGCTATAAGGCTTGAGTATGACCGGTTATTACACTTCTGCCACCCTCACCGAGATTTTTGCTAGAGACTAACACCTCTTTCAATTTGGCTTTTCTTTATGTTTATATCACATATTTTACTCTAACAGCTTGTTTATGACCTATCAATGCACCAATGATTAAGCACTCAGTCTTTTAAGCTTATTTCTTGCTAGATTTGGGGTCAAACAATCAGTGTACTATCATTTTCTCTTTTTGCTTCAAAAGCTCAAAATTTTGAGGAGCATAAAACAAAATGAATTTAAACGCCCAGATACTTTTAGTCTACAGATTAATGGTTATTCTATCAATCTACAAGTAGATAATAGGACCAAAACATGCAAGCATGTTCCACAAACTTAAATAACCGACATAATTTTCAGCGAGAAAATAACATAAAAAGCATAACGAACGCCCCAATTACTTTCTAATGTCAGGTAAATGGCTATCCCGAATATTTACAAGAAATTATCAGGACCAAACATATACAAGTACATGTCCTTCAAATAGGAGTAATTGACATATTTTTCAGCGAACGTAAGCAAAAATCTTTTTGTGGTTTTCTGTTTACATACTAAAAACACAATCTTTTTGTCTTTTTCGGATTTTTCTATACAAACGAGAAATTCACAATCTTTTTGAATTTTCAAAATTTTCTTATAAATAAAAACTAAACATTTCTCAATCTTTTTGTCTTTTCAAATTTTAAAGTGTTTTTGGACTTTTCAAATTTTGAAACATAAAGACATGAAAAACTAAAGACACGAAAACACACTATTTTTGAATTTCTTTTTAAAAAAATTTTCAATGTTTTTGAATTTTATCTATACAAACGAAAAGCACAATATTTTTGTATTTTCTATTTTCACCCCCTAAAAGCCAAAACCAAAATAAAATTTAAGGTAAAAATAAACTGAAAATAAAGATAGTTATCCTAGTTTAAGGATATCAGCAAGGGTTTTTAAGCCATTTAAACCAAGCAAAACTTAAAAACGTGTTTTATCAAATGCCTTGGTAGATAAGTCAGCTCTTTTAAAATTGATATGTACTTTCTCAAGGTCAATTAATTTCTTTTCAAAGCAATCTCGTATGAAATGATATTGAATTTCGATATGTTTCGTTTTTGAGTGATGTACGGGATTTTTGGTGATGCTAATGGCAGCAGAATTATCAATTAAAATGGGAGTAGTAAGAAACTTCAAACTGTAGTCGCGAAGATGTTGTTGTATCCACTATACCTGGGAACAGCAACTCGAGGCTGCAACATACTCAGCCTCGGCGGTTGAAGTGGAGACCGTTGTCTGCTTCTTACACTGTCAGGAAACAAGCCGGCTTCCTAAGAATTGACATCTTGTTGTGGTAGACTTGAAATTAATCTTGCATCCTCCATAGTCTGAGTCAGAGTAAGCGGTAAGATCAAAAGTATCGTCCTTGGGGTACCATAACACGGTGTCAGGATTGCCCCTCAGATATTGAAGAATACGCTTGACCGCTGCTAGGTGAGTCACTCGGGGACTAGCTTGGTACCTAGCACATAAAAAAACAGAAAACATTATGTTTGGTCGAGAAGCAGTAAGATACATCAAAGAACCAATCATAGCTCGATATAGGGTAGGATCGACAGTATCCTCCAATTCATCCGGTTATAAATTATGACCCATAGGGAGAGGAGTAGAAGGGGTTTTTCTGGCAGTAATCTTGAATCGGCTCAAGACGTCGTTCACGTACTTAGTCTGGTGAATGAAGATTCCTTTCGCAGACTGATGAACCTGCAACCCTAAAAAGAAGTTCATCTCTCCCATCGAACTCATCTCGAACTTGGTTTGCATTGATTTCTCGAATTCCTTACGCAACGCGTCGTTTGTTGTCCCAAAGATTATGTCATCTACATAAATCTGATCGAGGAGAAGATCATCACCAATGTTTTTATAAAACAAAGTGCAGTCAACAGTCCTACATTTGAAACCATTATCCGTCAGATGGTCGCCGAACGTGCCATACCAAGCTCTCGGGGCTTGATGTAGACCATATAATTCCTTGTTTAAGCGATAAACTCGGTCAGGATAATCGGGGTCTTCAAAACCCGGAGGCTGTAAAACAAACACTTCCTCGTGAAGTTCACCATTGAGAAAAGCACTTTTGACATCCATTTGATAGACTTTTATGTTCATATAAGCTGCATATGCCAGAAAAATTCGTATGGACTCCAATCTTGCAACCGGAGAATATACTTCAGTGTAGTCAATACCCTCTTGCTGATGGAAACCTTGCACCACTAACCGTGCCTTGTTTCTCACAATCACCCCACGATCGTCTTTCTTACACTTATATACCCACTTAGTCGGAATCGCCTTCTTGACTCTAGCAGGTTTGTCAATAATATCCCAAACACCCAAACGTGCAAATTGCTGTAATTCTTCTTGCATGGCTTCTACCCAAGAAGGATCTTGAAGTGTCATACGAGGAGTCATTGGCTCAACTTGGGATAGAAAGCAAGTGAATTTAGCAAGATTTACAATTCCAGACGAATGTAAATCTACATAAGCACACAATACATTATTTTCATTAGACGAAGCAACTTGATGACGTGTTTGAACTCCCACATCAAGGTCTCCAATATTGTTTTCTTTCGGATGATAATTGTGAATCCTAAGAGTAGAATTCTCAGGGACATCAATATTTTCAAATAAATTAGTGTAATGTTCTCCCAGCTCGTGAGATGAAACATCACTATCAAGTTCAATAACTTGATCAACAACTGGAGTATCATCAGACGAAGTAGATGCATTATCAAAGAGAACTGGAGAAGCATTATCAGGATCTTCAATTGGAACATCGGTTGGAGCTTCAACGTCATTTGAACTTGAAAATCTTGGAATTACCAGTTGTTCTTCAAAATAAGCACGAACTAAGTCTTCCTCTGGTTGATCAGTTGTTGGAGAAAATGAGTTGAGAAAATCAAATAAGCTATCATAGTCAAACATCCAGTCAGGACCTTTCCCTTGAGGAGGTGTGGTGTACTTTTGACAGTCCACATGGTACCATTCCTCAACTCAACCAGGCGTGAAGTTAAATACTCGTTTCTTAGGAGAAGAATAACCCAAGAAATACCCTTCAATGGCTTTTTCATCAAACTTACCCACATCCTTTTTCAACATCGTACAAGGACACCCAAAAGGTTCCAAGTACTTTAAGTTAGGCTTACGACTATTCAACAACTCATAACTTGTCTTCTTGAGTCTGTCAGGTCCCTTCTTATGATGTTCGATTCGGCTCGGATCTTTAATCAATCATGTCATAACTCACACAAAATTAATCATGTCGACAAGAGAGTTAATGACGGGTTGCTGTATTTAGAAAGATATCCGTTTGTTAAAGGAGGAATCAATAACAAACATACGGTTGCAATGAGTATTCAAAGATCGAAGCACACACAGGATTCACTCAAAAGATTTCCATTTATATAATGTTAATCATACAAAAGGAGTAATCGATTTAGGGTTTATAAGGAATCCTCGGACAGCCGTTACACACACAAAATATTCTCAACTAATGTGTCGTGTGTATTCTGTCTCTCTGTGTATCTATTTTTTTCGATCTCCCCTTTGGCGGCGTGCCCTAATTATTCTATTTATAGGCCTGCCAACCTAGGACAGCTGTCATTCCTTCTAGAAACCCTATCCGATAGTACATATTCAAATTACATATTCAAAAATAAAACTAAGTGTAAAACAAGTCTTCCGGGTAGGCTTTTCATTAAACTTCAGCCTCCGAGTACGTAGTGTACTCGGCCTTCCTTCAGGCTTGGTAAACATAGGGTGTACTCGAGATCAGTTTCCGGGTAGACTTTACTTAAAGAATATTTTACCAAGTAAAATATTCACCGAGTAGGCTTCAATCTTCTTGGACTTATCAAACTTTGCTCGACAAATCCTTACGAGTAACCTTGTTCTTCTATGATCCTGTTCGGCTCATTGTCAGTTGAACAACTTATTGATAAGGCGTACTTGGGAGTACATACCTTATTTGAGCAGAACCTTACTCGAAATAACTTAGAGATATTCTATTAACTCATCAAGTATACTCGGACCATAATTATTAAAGAATACCTTGCCCGGTCTTCCAATCACTTGGCTTCATGGACTTGGTTGACCAAACCTTACTCGGAAGAGTAAAATACTTGGTCTTGAAGAACAACCCTACTTGACAAAGTGAACCTTACTCGGATATGCTAAATCAATGATCCTTACTCGGAAATCACTAAAAAGCATACCTTGCTCGGATATCCACTTAAGAAGACTATTTGAAGTAAACCTTGCTCGGGAGGCAAGATCTCGTACTCGGCTAAGTAAAAGCTTACTCGAAGGTCCAAGGTGTGCTCGGATTTAATACTTAGCAGTTTCTGAGGAGGTTGAGAAGATTCCAATCTTCCATATTCTTCGTTTAGGTCAAATCTCCTCATTTGGGTCAAATTCTTGACCCAACAATCTCCCCCTAGATTGGAACACCTCAGCTGACCCAAAACACTCTATGGTTACTTACACTTAGCAAAATACACATCAAATTTCATAATCAAATTACATAAATAAAAATTACATAAGCAAAAGTTGTCTGAAGACATTACATAGCAAAGCCTATTCTATCTATTTTGTCTTCTTCTTTCGTTGTAGGCTGCTTGTCTTCTTAGCTGGATCACAGATGCTGCTCTTTCTCTGAAGATATTGAGCACTTGGTAGTGAGTGTGTCCTTCTGGTATCACCAAGTCTCTTATATCAGCAAGATCATCATTGTGTAAGCATGTCAGATCTGCATCCTTCTTGATTGTTGCCAAGGCCTTTCCATCAGAGTTCCTCAGCACATAGTAACCAGTGTCTTCTTTGTATTCAACTTCAGTAATGACACCGTTCTTCTGCACTGTGTATTTTGGCCTTCTCATTCTTCTTCCCAATATTATACATGTATCCATGTTGGACAGTGGATTCTGGTCTCGGACACTTATCTAGTAGTTCAATTCAGCTCTGTCCATTTTCTTCAGTTTTTCTGACCTTTTTGATCTGTGAAGTTGAATCATTCTCCAACTTCTTTTTTATTTTAAAAACTTGAATCCCTTATCAGCTTCTTCATGTAGATACTTTGACAAGTCATTCATCTGTCTTCCTGCTGATCTGTCCCTGTTTCAGTAGTCATACAAGTGAAGAGACTCCATTCTTCTTAGCTGTTCTTCATTATAATCCCTGAAGTCACTTCTGACCACAATCTCTTTCAATAGCCTGCTCTCCATGATCACTTTAAGAGAATCAGTGACTGAATCATAATACAGCTCTCTGGGTAGATCCACATCAGATTGTGGTCTTGTTCTGTGTTGTACTGAGCTGCTTGATTCTCCTCTTCTACCTTGACCTCTTCCTCTAGAAAATCTTTGATGAAACGGAGGTCTGAATGGAACTGATTTCTTGGGCTTTTGAGGTCCCAAGTTAAAGGTCTTCACATACATAGCTTCCACCATCTTAGTAGGAAGGTTGGCTATCTTCACCATGTCATGTCCTGCAGCCTCCAGTTCAATTAACATTTTTATCATTCCTGGAGTTCTTGCCAGTCCAGCGGGTACAAATCTGCCATCAGCATAATATCTGGGATTTTCTCCTTCTCTCAAGGCCTTTTCCCACTCATCTTTTTGCAGGTAGAAAAGAGTCTTCAAATCCTCTTTCTCCAAAACATTAAAATCTACTTCATTCATCCCTCTCTTGTTTATCATTAAGTTTCTTAGGATGCTGATCATTTCCTCATTCTCCCAAGGCATGAATGGTTCATCATCAGGTTTAACTTCACGCTGTTCTGGCTGAGGGATTGGAGGTTGATCAGTTGTCTTTTTTTGTTCCATCTCCTTTTCCCTCACAGTCCTGAGTCTTCTTGTTCTTTTAGCAGGTGGCTCATCAGATGTTTCTTTTAAGATTGAGCTCTCAGTATAGACCCTTTTTAATTCTTTCTCTTTCTTTTTGGAATACTGGTCAAATACTGCCTCTTTACTCAGATTTCTTACAACCTCAGGCTTCATGCCTTTCTCAAGCAGGTATCCACACATACCATCATATTTCTTCTTTAATTCTTCCAACTCAACCTTATCATCCTTTTCTTACAAACTTTTCTGAAACTATCTCTTTCTCACTGTTTTAAAGATTTTAAATTTGGTCAACAGTGTATTTTTCCAAGGCATCTTCAGGATTGCCTCTTTCAAATAATTTTTATAATGCTCAGCATTTTTCTTTCTCTTCTCAACCTTCTTTAAAACTTCCTCTGCATTGATTTCAATGTTGCCTCTTTGAATATAAATCTTTTCAGCTTGAGGGGTCTCAGCAGTGGAGCTTGTACCAACTTTCTCTCCTCCTTGATCAGGATTATCATTATTGTCATCATCAGACTCCTCAGATCCATCCTCCTCCTCAGATAGATCATTCATGACATCTATTTTTGGTTCATCAGAGGCAGGATGATCTGGTTTTTCATCAGAAACATTAACATCAGGGACCCCTGGTAATTTTTCTCCTGGTTTCAGTGTTTGTAAGGGGATTGCCCTGATTGGTTCATCATCCTCTGGGGTTTCCACATAACATTTATTCTTTTCATCCCATATACCCCTCCTATCAGCTCTATCAGCTTCAGCCTGCTCAGCAGATCTCTTCCTTCTTTGATAAGTCTTTTCAAAACTTCTTTCTGGCCAGTTACTAGTAGGGTTCTTTCTCAAGTCCTCTTTTACCTGTTCAGCCCATTTCTTGGCAGCCTTAGATGCAATTGACTCACCAATTTCCTCAGGTATAATCATGTCAGTGTTTAGATTGGTTGATGGTTTAGCAGTCTCAGATTGTTGCTCCTGAAACTTGCTGACCACCCTTCCCAAAGAGTCATCAAACTCTTGGTTTTTGTTCATATTTACCAAAATTTCAATCACCTCTTGATCTGCCACATCTTGAAATATCTCTTTTGCTACATTGGCTTCTTTGATCAATAGGTCCTGCTGTGCTAACTCTTCTTCTGTCAAGGAATGAGTAATTGCTTCCCTTTCCATTGATTCTTTAATAAGTCTTTCTTTCTCAGCAAGAGCAGCAGCAGCAGCAGTATCTACAAAGGATATATCCTTCTCAACATACACAATAGGTTCATCATCAGTTGCTAAACCTTTTCCCTTTTCCTTCCTTTTCAGCACCTTTTCTTCATCCTCTTGCTCATCACTTCCAAACTCATCAATCTCTCTAAATAAGTTTTCCAATTCAGAGTCATGCTCTACCCTCTTGGAACTAGCTTCTTGATCATCATTTGGCTCAGTGTGTTCTAGTTCCTCAGTAGCAGCATTCACATTTACATTCTCCACACTCAACTCCTCATCCACAATCTCAGTCAATTCTTCTGTAAGTACAACCTCTTCATCATCATTGGTTACTTCTTCTCTCACATCCATTACAGATTCATCACTATCATCATACTCATTCATGATCATCTTCAAACCATCAACATTTTCAACACTTACAGCATCAGCCATAACCACATCATTATCATCTATATTCTCCCCCTGTTTTTAGGCAGCTGAGGTCTTCTCAACCTCCTGCACCAGGGTTCGAATCATCAATTCAGCATCAGCTAACCTTTTCAATAACATTTCATTTTCACTAGTTAGCTCTTCATTCTTTCTTCTCAAATCAACATTCTCATCCCTAACCTCCTCAACTTGTCTTTTCAATTCATCATTTTCAAACATCAATTCAGCATTTCTTTGGAACATATCATCATGTGGACTTGTAGGGTTTGATGTAGTAAATGGGTCAAAGTCAGGTTGGTTGGTGGTAGGTGTTTGTGGTGTTTGTGATTGATGTGTGTATTGATGTGTAGATGTTTCTGGTTGGTATAGGGTAAGGATTTGAGGTGGTGTTTGATGTGGTAAGATTGGTGGTGGTGAGAGTGGTAGTGTTGGAATTGGTTGTTCAGGATCTTCTCTTTGCTCCCCCTGTACAGGTGCCATAATCTCCATCTCCAAATCATCTTCACCGTCATTGCCATCAACATCATCATCAGAGTCTCCTTCAGCACTCTCATCATTACCTCCTTCTTCCTCCTCTGAGCTCAGCTCAGGCACAGGCATTATAGCCAAATCATGGTTTAACAACCAAGGTAAAATTTCAAATGGAACATTTGCATTGAAGTTATTTGAGACACCTGGATTTTTTATTCTCTTGTATGCATCAGGATCTTGCATTTTATGAGTGACTCCAATTGTTGGTAAATCCTGTAATGTGTTGTTGAAAATGATCTGCAGGAATCTTGGGTACTGTAAAAATCTTTTTCTTTCTGGTTTCTTTAGATTCCCCACTAACCCCTCAAATATCATCTTGGAAAAATTAAATGGCAGATCAAAGATTGTACCAACAGTGGCATTTGCTAGATCATGACTCATCAGAGTCCATGATCCCTTTCTCGGAGCAAATCCATGAACGATGTGATGAATAAGAAATCTGTATAGCATCGGAAACAGACCCTTCTGAAACTGTCCTTCATGGACATTTCCTTGATACCCCATCGTTTCTTTATAAATCTTCAATAAGTGCTTTGTATTGAAGTTGATGTGATTGTGATCGTCGTCATTTAGTCTCAAACACCTTCTTATCATCCTTTCAGTGATCTGAATCTCCTGTCTGGCCACGGTTGCTTCTATTCGTTTTCCATTCACATCATCAACGAGCTCTGCTGATCTCCAGAAATCCAAGGAGTGATTTCTGTAAATAATTGGGCTTTCAGTGAGTGCAAAGTTGATGTTTGACCGCGCCATCCATAATATCATTTGAGCCATCAGTTCATTCTCTGGTGTCACATGTAGTAACGCGCACATATTGTGCTTTGGCTCAAAAACATACTTCGGTTCGTTGTATGCCATATCTGTAATACATAAACAAACACATTCAAAGTGAAATTAGACATAAAGTTTAATACTTTAGACAATTTCAGTGTATAAAAGTGAAGAAGATAGGGAGAAATCTTCAAGAACCTGTTCTTCGACAAATTTATAACCTAAACACATAAACAGAGTGTTAGTACTCGAATACATAATCAAGTCACATTACAATATAGTTGTGATCGGAAAACATAATATTTAATGCATACCGAGTCGGAATTAGAAGGCTGACAAAAATTAGGGTTTGGATTAATGTTGAATTTGATAAGTCGGTTATGTTTCTTAGTGAGGAAGGATTTACAATGGAAGGAGAGAGAGATAGGGAAATAATGTTGAAAAATTTGCCTAAGTCCCTTTTTATACCTTTTTGAAAGTGGGTTTTAAATGCTTTTTGTCATTTTGTGAATTATTAGCTGTCACCCAGTAACATTATCCACTTAATATATTAAAAACATTTAATTTCATTTAAGATCATAAGACCTTACTCGAAAGCTTAATATATCCAAAGTCTACTCGGTCTACTTCCACTAACAAACCTTACTCGGTCAAACTTTACTTGGAATAATTTTCAGTTTGGAATATACATAGTTATCAAATATCAGTTATCAAATAAACATTCTCACTAAGAATCAATTAAGATCCTCACAAAGATTTCTCAAATTCAAATTAAAACTTATCTAGCATGAACCCCAAAAAGAATCATAATCAATTTTATCATACTAACTAACATATTCAGGTAACTCATTCATTCAAGTATGACTCTAAACAATTTCATCATACTAACTCACATATTCAATCAATGCATTCATTCAAGTATGCTTGTATATATAGTGTGCTCGAGCACTCTTTCAAATGTAAAGTGTGTTCGGACAACAATCTTATGCAAAGTATACCCGAATAACTTTCATATGGTACAAAGTGTGCTTGAAAAGAAATTCTAGCAGACAGTGTACTCAGAAAGTTAAAGTTTGAAATTACCAAGTATATTGAAGGAACATGAGTGTACCCGAAATATAAAGTGTGCTCGGTAAACAAAGTTTGCCTGAAAACACTTGTAATTTCAAAGAAATCATAAACACACATATCACAGAGCATGCTCGGAATGAAATTAAACACATAAACATTTAAGTGTGCTATAGTCTAAAATTTCATAGAGCTTGCTCGAAAATCCTAAGTTAGCACTAAGCTTGCTAGGATAAACACATTCAATCATCAGGTATGCTCTTGCTCGAGGGAACTTATCATATCAAACCATACCCGAAAAAATGACAAACTTAAACAGTAACATCTAAGTGTGCCCGGAAAGACTAATAAGTCCCTCCAACAACATATTCACACAAAGCTTACTCGGTGTACTTACTTAAGTTCACAAAGTTTGCTTGAAACACAATCAGCATGTAACATGCATAGCTTACTCGAAACTAGCATATAACATGCATAGCTTGCTCGAAACAAGAATTTCTTGTTAAAAGATAGCTATTTCAACACATAATCATCTCAAGACTTCAAGCTTACTCGGGAAAATGAGTGCAACAGTGTACTCTACCCGAAAAGTTTAAACACTTCAAAGTATGCCCGAAAATCATAAAGTTAGTCAGAAATGACTAAGCTTACTCGGAAAGGTTGAAAACTGTCAAACCTTGCCCGAAATAACATATTCACACATAATCATCTGTTTTGTACTCGGAAAGGTTATAATTTATTAATCTTACCCGAAAATACATATTCAAACAGTTTGTGCTCGAGAAGGTTATAAAGCATCAAACCTTACTCGAACTTACATATTCACACATATTTAACTGTTTTGTACTCGGAAAGGTTAAACCTTACCCGAAAATCATATTCAAACAGTTTGTGCTCGAGAAGGTTATAAATCATCAAACCTTACTCGAACTTACATATTCAACCTATTTTAGGCAAAATGCAACACTTTTTGACTTAAACCACTTGACAAAGACATTTCTAAGTTATGTATCATTTCAGAACATAGTTTAAGTGCAAATGGTGCATTTAGAGATCAAATTTCAGTTATAATTCATTTCAAAACAATTTCTTTATTAAACTGAAAAGATCTCAGGAATGGGATCATATTGACTAAGTAGCTATCTCATTACTTCACTCTCAGCATTATTATGACAACTTAGATAGGTTAACAGCAGGTATAAACTTAGCATGATTTTCATCTCTTTGGTGATATGATTAAAGTTCAATTTGAGCATAAAGCAATAATGGTCAACACTGTGCTATGATGCCTCATATCTCTTCTCAAAGCTTATTTGGCTTTCCCCAGATCAGCCCAATTTGACTCCAACCTCCTGTATTTGGTCAAAAAAATAGTTTTTGTATGACAGAACTTGTTTTTTTTTTTTGTATTTTTTAGATTCAAACATATATAGAGGTTGAACGTTGGACTTACAGTTAGCAACATGCCTTTCATTCAAGATGAGACAGATTTTTCCAACATCGTTGTAGTTCTTGTTGTAACCCTCTTGTTTGAAAAAATATTTAAAACACTTATCAACTTTTGGTTGATTTATTCATTCTTCCCCTTGTTTTTGATATTTTCTCAAATTTTCTTAAGCATGTTCTTTGTCATATTTAAAAATGTTTCATTTTGGTTGACCAAATAACAACAGGCTCGTGTATGACTGGATAATCACTTTTCTGCCATATTATTCGGAGAGATCTATCTTGAGACATGCAAAACAACTATGCATCTCCACATAAAGATTAGCATATTCATTATGTTTATATCACCTTAGATTTTACATCATCATGGGAAAGTAACCATACATGTTAATGACTATACTAAGGCCTTTTTTTTTGCCTAATAATTCCATATGAGCAGCTAAGTAGTCAATGTACTATCATTTCCCATAAACACAGTATAATATTCAATCACCCCAATATCTCTTTCTTATCAGGTTAATGGCTATCCTGTTTTGACCAAAAGTGGTCAACAGGACCAAACATACATGTGAATATATGTCCTGTCAAAGTCAGAGTTATTGACATAGTTTTAAGTGAAGAAATAAGAAACAAGTCATAATTGCCCCAAATGCATTCAGTTTTTTAGGTCAATGGCTATCCTTTGAATCTGTAGAGATTTAAGGACCAAACATACACAAGTGCATGTCCTTCTAACTGGGCAAATGACATAATTTTCAGCAACAATAACTACTTGAGACTTTCCCTTTTAAAAAAAAACTTTCTTTTAAGCTTCTCAAAAGCTTGAACTGAATAATCTTATCATATCTCTACACCATTAATCAACTTGCTCATGTTTTGACCAAAATATAGTACTTATGCAAAATTCATTTTAAATTTCATTGAATCACTTAATTTTGACATAAAACACATTTTGACACAAACAGTTGCATCACACACTCAAATCTTAATCATTCTTAACATCATCAAGAAAAACAGACTGCACTCTCATTCAATATCTATACTATCTTAACAACTTCAGAAGATCAGATTAAGAACATATTCAAGTAACCATAAACATTGATTACTCATGACATCATATAAGCATTCAGTTTCACCTAAACAGATCAAACTACCTATCATAACATCAGATCAGTTAACATGATAGTCAAGTATTACCATCAATTTCAAGCAAATTGCACAGATAGTTACTTAAGCACCTATCAGTTAACATCAAACTTGTGACATACTCAAAACATATTCAATCAACATTCAGTTGAAACATAATATGTGTAATCTCTAATAAAATAAACAGTTATCACAGAGAGACACACATACAATCAGTTAAGTTACATAACATTTAACATGCTCAGTAACAATTTCAGTAACATACTCAGTAACATATTCAGCAACATACTCAGTAACATATTCAGCAACATACTCAGTAACATATTCACATGTGTGACCTCTTAAAAAAAATATTCAGTTAGTACATAGAGGTACGCAACTAAGCACACATCCTTAATCAGATTTCATCAGAGTTGATCATCCCCAGGGCTTTCAAAAGAAAGTTGAACCTGGTTCTATCAAGTGGTTTGGTGAATAGGTCAGCCAAATTATCACTTGTATCAACTCTTTGCATTTCAATCAAACCTTTTTCACTGCAATCTCTGATGAACTGATGTCTGATTTCAATGTGCTTAGTCTTAGAATGTTGCACAGGATTCTTAACAGTAAAATATGCAGCAGTATTATCAATCAGAATAGGGGTGTTTAGAAAATTCAAATCATAGTCCAGCATCTGATTTTGAATCCAGAGAACTTGTGCACAGCAGGCAGATGCAGCAACATATTCAGCTTCTGCAGTGGAGATTGATATTGTAGTCTGTTTCTTGCATTGCCATGACACTAGCCTTTCTCCCAAAAACTGGCATCCCCATGATGTTGACTTTCTACTCATATTGCATCTATCATAATCACTGTCTGTATATGCAATCAGATCAAAGGATTGATTCTTTGGATACCAAATCCCTAATTCTGGTCTTCCCTTCAGGTATCTGAATATTCCTTTAACAGCATTCATGTGGGAGACTTTTGGATTTGACTGGAACCTAGCACACACACACACAGCAAACATGATATCTGGTCTTGTTGCAGTCAGATACATCAGAGATCCAATCTTGGCTCTGTATTCATGCTCATCAACTGACTCCCCCTTTTCATCAGCTATCATCTTTTCTTTGGTGTCCATTGGAGTTGAAGCAGTCTTGTAAGCATGACAGTTGAACTTATTCAAAATGTCCTGCACATACTTAGTTTGATGAATGAAGATCCCTTCAGCCTTTTGTTGAACTTGTAGCCCCAAAAAGAAGTTCATTTCACCCATGGAACTCATGCTGTACTTGGACTTCATCACCTCTTCAAACTCCAAACACATATTGTCATTTGTTGATCCAAAGATGATACCATCAACATAGTCTTGTAGACCCTTTTCTTTTGTAGAAGAGTGTCTTGTCAATGGCTCCCCTTGTGAAACTATTTTCAAGTAAATGATTTGATAGCTCATCATACCATGCTCTAGGAGCCTGATGCAATCCATAAAGGGCTTTGTTTAACTTATACACCCTGTTTGGATACATGGAATCCTCAAAACCTGGTGGTTGAGCCACATACACTTCTTCATCAATCTTTCCATTTAGGAATGCAGATTTAACATTAAGCTGGAATACTCTTATGTTCTTTGAGGCAGCATATGCAAGGAAAATTCTTATGGCTTGCAGTCTTGCAACTGGTGCAAATACTTCCTCAAAGTCTATCCCTTCTTCTTGAAGACATCCCAGTGCTACAAGTCTTGCTTTGTTCTTAATCACCAAACCCCTTTCATCCCTTTTGTTTCTGAACACCCATTTGGTTCCAATTGCATATCTATCATGTGGCTTGTCTACAAGATCCCATACATGTAAATCTCTAAACTGGGCCAATTCCTCTTGCATAGCCTCTACCCAACTATTGTCTTTTAATGCTTGAGCAATATTCTTTGGTTCTAATTGGGATAGAAAGCAAGAGTAAAGACAGATGTTTGCTATCTCAGAATGACTCCTTGTTACTCTTTCATGCAAGTCACCAATGATATTTTCAACAGGATGATTCTTTTCAACAGTAAGAGTTTGTATTATCATATTTGTAGACAGATTTGTGTCAATATTTGATTCATTAAGTTCTGGTTCTTCAATGACCAAATCAGCTTCTGCATCATGAAACTCTGGTGCTTCATCATTGGTTTGTCCTGAAGTAGATGCACCATTGTTTCCCAGATTCAAGCTTTGAAACAAGTCTTGAAATCTTGTTGTTGTTGCAGCTGCATCTTCATTTGATTGGTTGCCTGTGTCACTCCCATTTTGAACATGATCACTTTGTACATTTGGAATGTCTTGACTTGTCATCTCATGATCTTGTTCAATGGCATTTCGGTTAAACGAGTTCTAGGGTTTTCTAGCTCGGTTTTAGTGAAAATGGCATGTAATAGGAGATTTTGGTGCTGGAAAAATTACAGGGGACTATGTGGATGGCAGGGGTGATCCAGGAAAAATTTGGGATTTTTCTAAGGTCGTTTGATATTTACGACATATTTAGTGTTTAAATGGTGTTTAAAAATAGATACATAAATTTTAAATATAAAACTTAATTCTGGAAATATTTTTATAAAATTCCCCACTGTCAAAAAGTGATTTGTGCAAAATTTCAAGATCCGAGATTAAACGGATAATTATTTGTGCAAAACAAACTTTTAAAGTTTAAAACGCGTAAACCGGTAAAGTTCGCCTAAACGAGCTGACTGGTGTATAAAAACCCTAAAAATGAACTATTTTCATATAACTAAGTTAAACAGGTAAAAATAAATCATCCGAAAATAATTCGGATGATTTGGGTAATTTTATCCAATTTAACAGTTTCCGGTACACTAAAGACGGAAACGGGTCCCGCGGCCAATCGGGGCGTCTAGACCGAGCTCTAATTTCACAACTTTAAATAAATTATCAGTTAACAACTATTTTCGGGTCGTGTGTGACCAAACTCATTTTTAAAACGTAAAAACGGATAACCGTGCTAGGCATGAAAAACGGAGAAAACGAACTAATAGTAATTTTGACTACTGATCTCTAAACGATATCACAATCTGAGTCCGGAGAAGTGTTTCTGGGTTAACATTGCCCCCGGAACGGGTACAGTACTGGGTTAACAGTGTCCCCAGATGTACCGGTTAACACGGTTAAAGCTATATTAAAAGTGATTGTATAGTAACGAACTTAGGGATCGTATTACAGATCCGGATTAGTAGCTGCGTACCGTGTTACCTACTTGCTTGCGAAAGGTGAGTTTCACGAGCCCCTTTTTCTGAATTGTTTTTTAAATATTTTCTCGGGGCGGAAAGCATGATACTATTAAAATGTTTAAGTACATACTGAACGCATGGATTTGCGTGTATTTATATATATTTTATTGTACGGGAATCGTACGGAAATGTACTAAGATGGTAATTGTCTGAGTTGCTAACATTGTAAGGCCCCGTAACACGAGTGATTAGCTAAAAGCCGGTAGAGTGTGAATGGTACTATTGGTCTGACAAACCCAACTGGTCCGGCATGGATTTGCTGATGTTTCCCAGCCAGTTGCACATGTCTATTTTGTTGTTATTTATTTTGCTATGTAATGTTAGGCATAGCGGTTTGGGGCAGGTCCGTGGGCGGAGTATGCCACGGGGTTGTATGTGGATAGTCAGAGGTTTCACTTGTGGGCTTAGCATAATTACATCGCTAATATATGATTATTATAATGATTTGTCACTGTTTATTTAAATTAGTGAAACTCACCAACTATTCGTAGTTGACCCGTTTTCTTTACATGCTTTCTAGGTACCCCCAAACTGGAATAATTGCTACATGCTTGACAATGCGTGCTTTCTGTGGAAGCTTAATGATCTTTTTGTATTTAATATGTTAATGTATTGTTGGTAAAACTTATGTGCTAACGCCTAGACGGTAACTAAACTCGGAACAATGTAATATGGTGTAAATTAATGTAGTGGTGTTTTCTTTATAAGCAATGTTGTTGATATCAGACGTGTCTGTTGCACCCCGTTTACGTTTCCGCTGCGGTTACGGGGTGTTACAGAAGTTGGTATCAGAGCCATTGGTTATAAAGAATTAGGATGTCTTTAAAAGATACCTAAAATATAACCAGTAGCTCAAGTATTATAGGATCTGAATATCAACTTATAATTTATAGTGACGAGATCTGGATGAACTTGGATGGACAAGTGAATTATTATGGTCCGGAACATAATAACAGACTTGTCCGCACGAGGGAATTCAGGGGAAGTCACAGGGAACCTTAATAGGTAAAATCGGCAACCTACGTGTAAGTATATGATAATATTTTTATGTGACAAAGTTGTATAAGTATGTGTATATTAATTATGATTTACATTATGGAAGGAACTATATGTTTGCTAACTTGCGGACAGGTAAGGATGTCGAGATCACGAAGTCTGTCAGTGGAGGAGGACCCGGAGGAGGCCAGTTCCGGGAACTCTAGGAGCTTACGCCTAGTATCCAGCACTGAGCCTAGTGAGACTAGCCGTAGGAGTACTAGCCTGTCCTCCCCTACTAGGGTTACCAGATCCCCCACCCCACCCGCACCACAGGCCACCCCTACCCCTCCCAGACCCGGATCCCGCCTCACGGCGCGGATCAGTGTCCACTATGCCCCACCTACCTCTACCCCACCCAGACCTACCTTCCACAGGGGCGAATCCTCCCGCCCCCAGCCCGAGCCTGTGCCTCCACCCGTGTGGGGTACCCCTAGGCTGGAGAGGGATGAGCGTCCCTCCTCCGAGGCTGCATGGCTCCGAGTGCTCACCGAGCAGGTGGTTGAGCACACCATCGCCTTGACGGTGGGGATCCATAGGAGGAGGCACATGGCGGACTGCGTACTGGACAGCCAGTATGCGATTGCTCAGCTGAGGATGGAGGGCGCATACTCCCAGTGGATGATTGACCGGATGGAGACACGGGTTCGGGGTTTGCTGGCGGTGTTGGTGGCGATGGTGGCAGTGTTGGTGTGGTTGGTATACCACCATGCTTAGTGGTGTTAGGGTGGTAGTACTCAGGGTCCGCTTTTTGATACTCTGTGTAAGCAGTTAGTGGATGCTAACATAAAGTGAATCTTGGGTAGTTATAGTACAGCCACTAGCCCATAGGGGGTCTCTTTTGGGGATGTCATTGTAGATACTTTTGGTGTATCATTCAAGCACTGACCCATATAATTTGTATTAATTATATGTATTTGTCTTAATGTTGTGTAGAATGGCACCAAAACGGTCAACTCGAATGTCAGAAGTGGATGTGGACCGTCTAATTGCTCGACAGTTAGAGGCGGCAATACCGGATATAGTATCGCGCATCGCCGCCAGTATTAACAATACGACCAATCCAGACCCTGCGAGCAATCAAACGACCACCAATAATGATGGGGAACAAAATGTTAACCTTCCACAGAACGGTAACCCGATTCCGAGTAATGACGCATCGCCTAGAGTGGTCGTTACAGACAGTAATGGCCCTATACCTAGTGTAGAAACGAACCGCACTGAACTGACTCCTGCAACAAATGGATGTTCAATCAAAGATTTTATGTTGTGCAAGCCCCTAGAATTTAGCGGGTCTGAGGGACCAAATGGGTTGGTTAAGTGGATTGAGAAAATAGAGTCTGTTGTGAACATTAGCAACTGCCCTGAGGATTACGTTGTTAAGTATGCTACCTGCACGTTCACGGACCATGCCTTGACATGGTGGAACACAATAGTGCAAACTCGCGGTCAGGTAGCGACAAACCGCATGACCTGGGCAGAGCTCAAGGCCCTTGTACTGGAACATTTCTGCCCGAAAAACAAACTGCAGAAGTTAGAAAACGAATTGTGGAACTTGGAGATGTAGGGGGCAGACCACTTGGGTTATACGAACCGATTTAATGAGTTGTCGCGATTGGTGCCATGGTTGGTCACCCTAGAGTCAAAGAGGGTTGAGCGTTATATATGGGGACTAACTCCAGTAGTAAGGAGTATAGTCAACTCTGGGGGACACAAGACAATTGAGGGTGCGGTGACGCAAGCTGGTATCGTCACATACGATTTCGTGAGGAGTGGGTCACTGAAGGTGGCAGGAGAGTCTGCTGGGGGAAAGCGAGGTACGTATGACAATAGGATCCAGGAGAGGCAGCAAAATAAACGTGCTCGGCCCGCTGCCCAGAACTACGCCATGACTAGTTCAGGCGGAAGGCAGGAATCGCAGAAAGGGACGTTCCCTAAGTGTGGGAAATTCGGTTACCAGCATGGTGGCGAGTGCAAGGGGGTAGTGTGCCACCGGTGTGGCAGGAATGGGCACTACGCACCGAGTTGTAGGACAAACCTAAACAATCTGAACAGACAACCGCAACCTATCCGTGCGCAGCCACCTAGGACCCAACCTGCCCGACAACAAAACCCTCAAGGAAACCAAATGATGACCACCAGCCGTGCTTGCTTTGAATGCGGCAGCACAGATCACTTCAAGAGATACTGTCCGAAACTGAACCAGGGAAAAAATGGGAGGCAAACCGTGGGTCAGGCATCGTCGTCCAATCCGGCGAGAGGCCGAGCATTTGTGATGGGGGCGAACGAAGCACGCCAGGACCCCAGCGTAGTGACAGGTACATTCCTCGTCTCTGATCATTACGCTTCTGTATTATTTGATACGGGCGCCGATAGAAGTTTTGTCTCCGTTAAGTTCCTATCGATAGCAAACCTTCCGATTAGTGAAACCATAGAACCTTATACCGTAGAAGTCGCTAACGGTAAAACCATGATAGTTAATCAGATAGTTCGGAATTGCCCTTTTATTCTGAACGATCAATCCTTCCTGATTGACTTATTACCGGTAGAATTAGGTAGTTTTGACGTGATAGTGGGAATGGATTGGTTAGCACGTAACAAAGTGAAAATAAACTGTGAAAAGAAAATCGTCAAGATCCGGGTGTCGGATGACGAAGAGGTGTTAGTGCAAGGAGAGAAATCGGGCACAATGATACCATTTATATCCCACCTCAAGGTGTTAAAATATATATGCCAGGGATGCGTGGCGTATCTAGCGAGCTTGACGGCCACAGATTCTGAGGAGAAACGGGTGGATGATATCCCGGTGGTACGCGAATTTCCACAAGTTTTCCCAGAAGAACTTCCTGGATTACCGCCAACCCGACAGGTCGAATTCAGAATCGATTTAATACCTCAAGCTGGCCCTGTTGCTAAAGCACCCTACAGACATGCACCGTCCGAGATGCAAGAATTATCCAATCAGTTGCAAGAATTGATGGATAAAGGATTTATACGTCCTAGTCATTCCCCGTGGGGTGCACCTGTATTATTCGTAAAAAAGAAGGACGGGAGCCTTAGAATGTGCATTGATTACAGGGAGTTGAACAAGTTAACAATCAAAAATAGGAACCCTCTTCCCCAAATTGATGATCTGTTTGACCAGCTGCAAGGTGCGAGCTATTTCTCAAAAATCGATCTTAGATCGGGATACCATCAGGTTAGAATTCAGGGAGAAGATATCCCAAAAACCGCATTCCGGACTCGCTACGGCCATTACGAGTTCTTAGTTATGCCTTTCGGACTAACAAATGCGCCAGCAGTGTTCATGGACCTCATGAATCGAGTCTGTAAACCCTACCTCGACAAATTCGTCATCGTGTTTATTGACGATATTTTGATCTACTCGAAAAGTAAAGAAGAGCACGAGCAACACTTAAGAATAATTTTAGAGCTTCTGAATCAGGAGAAGTTGTATGCAAAATTCTCCAAGTGTAACTTCTGGTTACAAGAAGTGCAATTCCTCGGTCACGTTGTAAACCATCAAGGAATACACGTTGATCCGAGTAAGGTTGAAGCAATTAAGAATTGGCAAGCGCCTAAATCGCCAAAGGAAATCCGCCAATTCTTAGGCTTAGCTGGATATTATCGTCGATTTATAGAGAACTTTTCCAGCATCGCCCAACCTTTAACTCTCCTGACTCAAAGGGATCGAAAGTATGAATGGGGAGAAGAGCAGAAAACGGCGTTTCAAACGTTAAAGCAAAAGTTGTGCCAAGCGCCGATTTTAAGTCTCCCCGATGGAGACGATGGTTTTGTCGCGTATTGTGACGCATCGCGTAGAGGGTTAGGATGCGTGTTGATGCAGAATAATAAGGTTATAGCCTATGCTTCCCCACAGTTAAAAGTACACGAGAAAAATTACACTACTCACGACTTAGAACTGGGAGCGGTTATCTTCGCACTTAAAATCTGGAGGCATTATCTCTACGGTACGAAGTGCACCATCTTCACCGATCATAAAAGTTTGCAGCACATATTCGATCAGAAAGAACTGAATATGAGGCAACGAAGATGGGTCGAGTTGTTAAGCGATTATGACTGTGACATCCGTTATCACCCCGGCAAGGCTAACGTCGTAGCCGATGCCTTGAGTAGGAAAGATCAGGTTAAGCCATTGCGAGTGCGAGCACTGGGGATGATAGTCCAGTCGAACCTTTCGGACCTGATTCGAGTCGCTCAACGTGAGGCGTTGAAAGAGGAACAATTGGAAAAGGAGGGACTTTATGGCCATGAGAAGAATTTCGAACGGCGCGTGGACGAAATTCTCTATTTCAAAAATCGGGTTTGGATCCCGACCCTCCATGACCTTCGTGAATTAATCATGGACGAAGCGCATAGATCGAAATATTCCATACATCCGGGATCGGATAAGATGTACAAGGATGTGAAGGAGTTCTACTGGTGGCCGGGTATGAAAAAGGATATAGCAACGTATGTCGGTAAGTGTACGACTTGTGCGAGAGTTAAGGCGGAGCACCAGAAACCCTCGGGGATGTTACAACAACCAGAAATTCCGGAATGGAAGTGGGAGCTTATCACGATGGATTTTGTGACACGTCTCCCTAAGACGTCCCGAGGACATGATGCAATTTGGGTAATCGTGGATCGATTAACCAAATCGGCACATTTTATCCCGATTAGGAATAATTTAACACTTAGAGACTTGCGCAGATTTATATAAATGAAATTGTGTCTCGTCATGGGATACCCATCTCAATCATCTCCGATCGGGATAGCCATTTCACCTCCAATCTTTGGCAAGCTGTGCAAGAAGCGCTGGGAACGCGTATTGATCTAAGCACAGCTTACCACCCTCAGACCGATGGTCAGTCTGAGAGGACCATCCAAACCCTGGAGGATTTGCTTCGTGCATGCGTAGTGGATTTTAAGGGAAATTGGGATCAACATCTCCCACTCGTTGAATTTTCCTATAATAACAGTTACCATAGCAGTATAAATGCAGCACCTTACGAAGCATTGTATGGACGGAAGTGCCGATCACCACTCTGCTGGACTGAAGTGGGCGACACACAAGTTATTAGATCGGACCTGGTCCAGGAAACGACCAGCAAAATCCTTGAAATTCGGAACAATCTGAAGGCCGCGCGGGATCGGCAGAAGAGTTATGCCGATACCCGTAGAAAACCGTTGTCGTTTGAGAAAGATGATAAAGTGTATTTGAAGGTATCACCTTGGAAGGGTGTAGTCAGATTTGGAAAGGCGGGGAAGTTTGCCCCGAGATATATTGGACCATTCAATATTACTGCAAAAATCGGTCCCGTAGCATACCGATTAGAACTACCCGATGAACTGAGTGCAGTTCACAACGTGTTTCACGTATCGAACTTGAAAAGATGTCTGGCGGATGAGACGTCGGTGTTACCTTTAGAGGGTGTCCAAATAAGTGATAAGCTCAATTTCGTAGAGGAACCTATAGAAATAGTAGACGGGAAAATCAAGCAACTTAGACACAATAAGATTTCGTTGGTCAAAGTTAGATGGAATTCGCAACGAGGCCCAGAATATACATGGGAACGAAAGGACGAATTCCGGAAGAAATACCCCTACCTATTTCCTCAAAAGGAAGTAGTCGACGCGTAAAATTTCGAGGACGAAATTTTTTTTTTACGGGGGGAGAATGTAACGATTCCGGCAAAATCAGGTATACCCGAACCGGTATATACTATTTATGTGTTATTTAATAATGAATATATTAATTATAATGCGTTTATACGAGTATGTATGATTCACAGTACGGATTATACTCGATTATACAGTTAATCGTATTGGAAATACGATTAACCGATTAACGGTTATTGAAGCCCGAACGAATTGAGGATTACATTATAGACGAGATATATGATATTTAGTGATGTTTACCAAGTATTAAAGCTTCGGGATAAGTGAATTAAAGCACGGAAAAGAATTTTCGATTTAATGGTACGTCGGTTCGTTAAACGAAACCTTTAATGCCAAACCGAGCAAGAGACGATCGATCAAGCCGAAAAAGATGCGCAATTATTAATAATATGATGTTTTAAGTTAATAAATGTCATGGTTTAAGTTTTTAAAGTTTTTAAATCGGTTTTATATAAATTTCATTTTTAAGCCGAAAACGACCATTTTAGCCTCGTTTTAAGCTAAATTAAACATTTAACCTAAGAACGAACTGAACCAGATTATCCAAAACGTTATCCGGATTTTCAAAATCCAAATGAGTGGCTAGAAATGGAAAGGTGGGTCCCACCCCACCTCCCCTTCCCTTCCGATCGGCTTGGGGGTATAACCCCTTGCCTTTTGTTTTTTTTTTTAACAACCATTGCAAGATCTTCTTCTTCTCTCCACATTATGAACTAAAAACCCGGATTTGTAGCAAGAAAAGCAAGGTAAAAATCGAGTCATTTACGTTTTCATCTTCTTTTCTTGAGTTTATTTGCAAGAAAATGAGGTTTCAAGTAAAAAAAGGTGAAAACCCGAGATGAAAACCGATTCTTGCATGATCAAGTGATGTATACGGGTTATACAAGGGATCTTGGTCCAAGAAAGGAGTTAAACGAACCAAAAACGAATTTTTACGGTTTAAATCTTTGTTTTTAAATCATAACCGAACCCATGAAAGAAATGGCTTGATTGTGGGTGTAACTTGCTTGGTGTGGTTTTATTGTGCTTGTAGGTGTTGTATCTAGTTGTTAACAAAGGCTAGAAAACAAGATCCTTGCGATTTGAAGCTAAAAACACAAGGTAGTTCGGTTTTTATATGGTGTATGTGTTTTGGACAGATTGTGGTACATTTAGAGTTAGGCTACGAAATTTCACAGAAATTATCTACACATGAAAATATGAGGTCTTTGAAAATTTGGTAATTTTTGGACAAAGGATGAATATTTGGTGAATTTAATGCTCGGTTTTGGCTAAAAATGGGGAAAATATTTAAATATCATAATAAATTCTGGAAAATTCCAGATAAGCTATTTATAACATGTAAAGGTCACACACAAAATTTTAGGTCAGTTGGAGAAGTCTAAGTAGGCTTTTCGGTTAAACGAGTTCTAGGGTTTTCTAGCTCGGTTTTAGTGAAAATGGCATGTAAAAGGAGATTTTGATGCTGGAAAAATTACAGGGGACTATGTGGATGGCAGGGGTCATCCAGGAAAAATTTGGGATTTTTTTAAGGTCGTTTGGTATTTACGACATATTTAGTGTTTAAATGGTGTTTAAAAATAGATAAATAAATTTTAAATATAAAAATTAATTCTGGAAATATTTTTATAAAATTCCCCACTGTCATAAAGTGATTTGTACAAAATTTCAAGATCCGAGATTAAAGGGATAATTATTTGTGCAAAACAAACTTTTAAAGTTTCAAACGGTAAACCGGTAAAGTTTGCCTAAACGAGCTGACTGGTGTATAAAAACCCTAAAAATGAACTATTTTCATATAACTAAGTTAAACAAGTAAAAATAAATCATCCGAAAATAATTCGGATGATTTGGGTAATTTTATCCAATTTAACAGTTCCCGGTACACTAAAGACGGAAACGGGTCCCGCGGCCAATCGGGGCGTCTAAACCGAGCTCTAATTTCACAACTTTAAATAAATTATCAGTCAACAACTATTTTCGGGTCGTGTGTGACCAAACTCATTTTTGAAACGTAAAAACGGATAACCGTGCTAGGCACGCAAAACGGGGAAAACGAACTAATAGTAATTTTGACTACTGAACTCTAAACGATATCACAATCTGAGCCCGGAGAAGTGTTTCTGGGTTAACATTGCCCCCGGAACGGGTACAGTACTGGGTTAACAGTGTCCCCAGATGTACCGGTTAACACAGTTAAAGTTATATTAAAAGTGATTGTATAGTAACGAACTTAGGGATCGTATTACAGATCCGGATTAGTAGCTGCGTACTGTGTTACCTACTTGCTTGCGAAAGGTGAGTTTCACGAGCCCCTTTTTCTGAATTGTTTTTAAATATTTTCTCGGGGCAGAAAGCATGATACTATTAAAATGTTTAAGTACATACTGAACGCATGGATTTGCGTGTATTTCTATATATTTTATTGTACGGGAATCGTACGGAAATGTACTAAGATGGTAATTGTCTGAGTTGCTAACATTGTAAGGCCCCGTAACACGAGTGATTAGCTAAAAGCCGGTAGAGTGTGAATAGTACTATTGGTCTGACAAACCCAACTGGTCCGGCATGGATTTGCTGATGTTTCCCAGCCAGTTGCACATTTCTATTTTGTTGTTATTTATTTTGCTATGTAATGTTGGGCATAGCGGTTTGGGGCAGGTCCGTGGGCGGAGTATGCCACGGGGTTGTATGTGGATAGGTAAAGGTTTCACTTGTGGGCTCAGCATAATTACATCGCCAATATATGATTATTATAATGATTTGTCACTGTTTATTTAAATTAGGGAAACTCACCAACTATTCGTAGTTGACCCATTTTCTTTACATGCTTTCTAGGTACCCCCAAACTTGAATAATTGCTACATGCTTGACGATGCGTGCTTTCTGTGGAAGCTTAATGATCTTTTTTGTATTAAATATGTTAATGTATTGTTGGTAAAACTTATGTGCTAACGCCTAGACGGTAACTAAACTCGGAACAATGTAATATGGTGTAAATTAATGTAGTAGTGTTTTCTTTATAAGCAATGCTGTTGATATCAGACGTGTCTGTTGCACCCCGTTTACGTTTCCACTGCGGTTACGGGGTGTTACAGAAGTTGGTATCAGAGCCATTGGTTATAAAGAATTAGGATGTCTTTTATAAGATACCTAAAATATAACCAGTAGCTCAAGTATTATAGGATCTGAATATCAACTAATAATTTATAGTGACGATATCTGGATGAACTTGGATGGACAAGTGAGTTATTATGGTCCGGAACATAATAACAGACTTGTCCGCACGAGGGAATTCAGGGGAAGTCACGGGGAACCTTAATAGGTAAAATCGGCAACATACGTGTAAGTATATGATAATATTTTTATGTGACAAAGTTGTATAAAGAAACAATCTAGTGACTTAGTTTGAAACTTGTTCAAATAATCTCTAGTGTTCAATAGAAAACATTTGCAACCAAAGGGCTTGAAAAACATGATGTAAGGCTTTCTGTTATTGAAAATTTCATATGGAGTCTTGTTATGCCTTTTGTTTACAAGTACCCTGTTCTGAACATAACATGTTGTATTGATTGCTTCAGCCCAAAATGTGACAGGCAGATTTGCATCAGTCAACATGGTTCTGGCAGCTTCTATCAAAGTTCTGTTTCTTCTTTCTGCCACACCATTTTTTTCAAGAGTTCTAGGAGCTGAGAATTGTTGAAATATTCCTTTCTTTGTGCAGAATTCTTCCATAACTCCATTTTTGAACTCTGTACCATTGTCACTTCTCATCATTTTGACTTTCTTATTCAGCTTGTTCTCAATCATTGTAACACAACCCATAATCAACTCAGCAGACTCATCCTTGGTACTTAGGAAATAGACCCAAGTATATCTTGAATAGTCATCAATGATCACCAGACAATATCTTTTCTTTCCAATACTTGGCACACTCACATGACCAAAAAGATCCATGTGAAGTAACTCAAGTGGTTGATCAATTGAATTGATGAGCTTTGTCTTATGAGTAGACTTGTGTTGCTTGCCCTTTTGACATGAATCACAGTGATCATCAAACTTAAATTCTCTTGTAGGTAAACCAATCATATGTTCACCCTTGACCAGTCTATTCATGTTCTTTAAGTTTACATGACACAATTTCCTATGCCACAATTTTGATTCATTTTCAGTGGCTTTGGAAACAAAACATGCACCACCTCTTGAAATGGCTTCTTTCATATTCAACTCATATAAGTTGCCATTTCTGGGTGCCATCATCATAATCATCTCAGGTGGAATCATAAATTTAGGTTTTAAGATAAAGCAATGAGAATCATCAAAACTAACTTTGTAACCTTTATCACACATCTGTGATATGCTCAGAAGATTGTATTGAAGTCCCTCAACATGAAACACATTATCAAATGACACCTTTCCATTTGTCAAGATTCCTTTACCCACAATCTTTCCACCATTTTCATCACTCCCAAAGGCAACAAGACCTTCATATTTCTCTTCATAGTTCACAAGTGACCTTTAGTCACAAGTCATGTGCCTAGAACAACCACTATCCATATACCATATGTCATTCAATGGAGTGGCCTGAGAGGAGGTTCCCTTTTCTTTCTCAATTATGGCCATGAATGCCACATTTGCCTTTCTGATGTCATCAGCAATATCCTCCTCATGACTGCTCCAATCAAAACTTCCTTCATGTTGTGTAGTCACTGCTACATTTCCTTGATTTCTGATCTGATTTTGATTTGCTGGAACAGTGTTGTTTTGACTATTTTGAGTTCCTTGAAGGTTTTGATTGTGATTTATTTGAGGCTGAAATCCTTGACTCTGTTGCATGTTCTGTTGTTGATTGTTCATTTGAGACTGAAAGTTATTGAAGTTTGGATTGAAGTTTAGATTGTAACTGCTGTTGTTGTTGAAACTGTTCATCTGATTGTTGTTGTTGTTGAATCTTTTCTGATTTTGCTAGTAATGCTGGTGACCTCTAGATTGATTGTTTTGATATTGAGGTTGACCTCCTGGTTGTTGATTCTAAAATTGATTCATCTGAAAATTTCTTTGTTGATTGCATTCTCTAGCAAAATGACCATGTTGCTGACAATTGTAGCATATTGATTTTGACTTGTCAAACCCAATCCTATCATTTGGACCAGAAACCAAAGATCTACCAGTTCTATTGTACAGCCTTCTACTTCTCAATCCCAACATAGCAGCTTGCCATTTCAAATCCATATCTTCTAAGTCATCTGCATCAATTTGTTCTAAATCATCTTGAACCACACTTGTGTGAATCATGTTCTTTGCAACAAATGCATTATATGACTCAGTGAACGTAGAAAATAAAGCTTGTGTCTCATTGCTTTGAACATGTCCTGTTCCAGGGTTAGGAACATGTTCCAGGGTTAGGAACATGTTCTGTTGTTGATTGTTCATTTGAGACTGAAAGTTATTGAAGTTTGGATTGAAGTTTAGATTGTAACTGCTGTTGTTGCTGAAATTGTTCATCTGATTGTTGTTGTTGTTGAATCTTTTCTGATTTTGCTAGTAATGCTGGTGACCTCTAGATTGATTGATTTGATATTGAGGTTGACCTCCTGGTTGTTGATTCTGAAATTGATTCATCTGAAAATTTCTTTGTTGATTGCATTCTCTAGCAAAATGACCATGTTGCTGACAATTGTAGCATATTGATTTTGACTTGTCAAACCCAATCCTATCATTTGGACCAGAAACCAAAGATCTACCAGTTCTATTGTACAGCCTTCTACTTCTCAATCCTAACATAGCAGCTTGCCATTTCAAATCCATATCTTCTAAGTCATCTGCATCAATTTGTTCTAAATCATCTTGAACCACACTTGTGTGAATCATGTTCTTTGCAACAAATGCATTATATGACTCAGTGAACATAGAAAATAAAGCTTGTGTCTCATTGCTTTGAACATGTCCTGTTCCAGGGTTAGGAACATTTCCATTAGACACAGAGGCAGAGTCAGAATCATCAATCAATTGCACATTGAACCTTTGCTGATTTCCTTGAGTGCTTGTGCTACCCCCAATAAAAGATTTTGGAGTCACAACATTATGTTCAGCTGGTTCTTCTATTATGGGAATTTGTTGTTAGTTATTGATGGACAGATTTCCCATTGGTGCAATCAAAGCATTGAAACATGAAAACTTGGTCTATCTTCCTTGATCATCTCATTCTCAATCATTTCAAGTTTAGCAACTTGAAGAAAACATACCACATCATCCAATTTCAATTCATTGAAATTTTGCTTTTGAATGATGAACTTACAAGCAGTATACCATTCTTTTGGCATTGAGTTGAGCAACTTTGTATTCAAATCAAAGTCAGTCATTACATAATCAGTTGTTCTCAACTCATTCACAATACTCAGAAAACGTTCTAGTATTAACTTCAACCTTTCTCCATCTCTATACTTGAACCTTTCCAACTGTTGCTTCAGTCTTTGCTTCTTAATGTTCTTCAATTCAGTGTTCCCTTCATACATCTCAAGGATGGTATCATACATTTGTTTGGAAGTTGTGTGATGAGCCACCTTGGTCAGAATTTCCCAAGACAAACCTAGCTTAATCATAGCCAAGGCTTTGTCATCCACCTTTCTCATCTTTTCTCTTATAGCAGCAGTTGCAGTAGCATTTGCACCTTCTTCAACTGTAGTTTGTGGACCATTCTTGATGGAGTTCCACATGTCAATGTCATTGTAGCATACGGCTGCTTCAAAGAGTACCTTCCGTTTGATAAAGTTTTCCTGTCCATACAACCTAGATATCTTGTTAGTAGACACCTCTTGTTCCTCATATCCAGACATTTTGAGAAAACAAAAATTAGTTTCTTATAAAAAGTTTTTCAAAATAATCAGATTTGAAACCAGAATGCTCAGATCTGATGTGTCTGATGTGATTAGAACAAGATTTAGATATAAAGATTAAAACTTTAAATGAAACAAGGAAGAGAAAACACCGGAAAATTGTAGATCTGGAAGAAAAATGAAAAACAGGGCAGCTGACGTCACAATCAATCGAACAGTGCTCTGCTTACGTTATTCTTCTTCAAATCTTCAATCAGCAACAATCTTTCTAAAAATAGCAGTAACAAGCTCTGATACCACTTGTCAGGTCCCTTCTTATGATGTTCGATTCGGCTCGGATCTTTAATCAATCATGTAATAACTCACAAAAAATTAATCGTGTCGACAAGAGAGTTAATGACGGGTTGCTGTATTTAGAAAGAAATCCGTTTGTTAAAGGCGGAATCAATACCAAACATACGGTTCCAATGAGTATTCAAAGATCGAAGACACACACAGATTCACTCAAAAGATTTCCATTTATATAACATTAATCATACAAAAGGAGTAATCGATTTAGGGTTTATAAGGAATCCTCGGACAGCCGTTACACACACAAAATATTCTCAATTAATGTGTCGTGTGTATTCTGTCTCTCTGTGTCTCTATTTTTTTCGGTCTCCCCTTTGGCGGCGTGCCCTAATTATTCTATTTATAGGCCTGCCAACCTAGGACAGCTGTCATTCCTTCTAGAAACCCTATCCGATAATACATATTCAGATTACATATTCAAAAATAAAACTAAGTGTAAAACAAGTCTTCCGGGTAGGCTTTTCATTAAACTTCAGCCTCCGAGTACGCAGTATACTCGGCCTTCCTTCAGACTTGGTAAACATAGAGGTGTACTCGGGATCAGTTTCTGGGTAGACTTTATTTAAAGAATATTTTACCAAGTAAAATATTCACCGAGTAGACTTCAATCTTCTTGGACTTATCAAACTTTGCTCGACAAATCCTTACGAGCAACCTTGTTCTTCTATGATCCTGTTCGGCTCATTGTCAGTTGAACAACTTATTGATAAGGCGTACTCGGGAGTACATACCTTATTTGAGCATAACCTTACTCGAAATAACTTAGAGATATTCTATTAACTCATCAATTATACTCGGACCATAATTATTAAAGAATACCTTGCCCGGTCTTCCCATTACTTGGCTTCATGGACTTGGTTTACCAAACCTTACTCGGAAGAGTAAAATACTTGGTCTTAAAGAACAACCCTGCTTGACAAAGTGAACCTTACTCGGATATGCTAAATCAATGATCCTTACTCGGAAATCACTAAAAAGCATACCTTGCTCGGATATCCACTTAAGTAGACTATTTAAAGTAAACCTTGCTCGGGAGGCAAGATCTCGTACTCGGCTAAGTAAAAGCTTACTCGAAGGTCCAAGGTGTGCTCGGATTCAATACTTAGCAGTTTCTGAGGAGGTTGAGAAGATTCCAATCTTCCATATTCTTCGTTTAGGTCAAATCTCCTCATTTGGGTCAAATTCTTGACCCAACAGAGTCTCTTAACAGTTAGAACCCAATTGAGTGTATAACAAGCAGTATTCACGGCCTCTTTCCAAAATTGGACAAGAAGCTTTGAATCAGCAAGCATAGTTTTAGCAGCTTCAATCAACGTTCTATTCTTTCGTTCAACAACACCGTTTTGTGGTGGTATGTATGGGGCACTGTATTCTTGATGAATTCCCTTTTGTAACCAAAAGAAATCTAATACAGTATTTTTAAAGTCAGTACCATTGTCACTCCGAATTCTCCTCACTTTCTGTTTGTATAGTGATTCGATCTTAGTGATTAAATTTTGAACAAGAACCGGTGTTTGATCTTTCGAATTCATAAATAAGACCCATGAGTATCTTGAATAATTATCAGTAACTACCAGGCAATACCAATCTCCAGAAATACTAGCATGATTCACTAGACCAAAAAGATCCATATGAAGTCGCTCAAGAGGAGTATCAATGGAATTTAATAACTTATAGGGTTGCGACTTTTTCTTCTGTTTGCTCTTTTTACAAGCAATACAGTGATCGGATAACTTAAAGTTCTTCAAAGACACACCTTCAACTAGGTCATTTGCCTTTAGATATTTCATCTTACGAACATGAATGTGACCCATTCTACGATGCCATAGAATAGAATCTTTCTCAGTTGCTTACGAGACAAAACATGTTACGATAGATGTTGATACTTTAGAACTCATATTTAAGACATAAATATCATTTGATCGAGGTGATCTCATGATAACCATGTCCTCGGGAATCACATAACCCGGTTTCAAAATCAGACACTCTTTATCTGTAAATATTGTAGTGTATTGCTTGTCACAGATTTGCGACACACTCAATAAACTATGGTATACCTTGTCACAAAAATTGACTTTTTCAAAAGTAATATTCACGTTCAAAACATCACCTTATTGTGTGAGCATACCCCCAGATTTCCCAGGAAACGCCACATAACCCCCTTGAATATTTCTCACATTTGTTAGGTGGTCGAGATTTCTGGTAATATGACAAGAACATCCGCTATCCATAATCCAGTTTTCACCAGAAATGGTCTTGGATGTACCCTACACACAAAAGAAAATGATTAGTTCAAAAAGGCAGCCTAGGCCTCAGTCTTGGGCACCTTTTTGTTTTCTTGAGAAACATTAAACTTAGCCGAATTCAACTGTTATTCAGCAACTTGAGAATAATTACAGGCTTCTTAGACTTTCGTCTTAGATAAGCAGCTTGAACTATATTTGAGTTCACATTTTTGCATAATGGTTCAGTTGGAACAAACTTTGGTTTAACTTGACCGTAAGTTTCATTCACATGAGCAACTTTTCGAGGATTCACATTTGAGAACATGATGTGAGTATCATCATCATACGACACAAATCGTTTCATAATATCTTTTATCGAAGGAACTGGTTTTGATTGATCTTTGACAAATGGGTGAAGATTCTGAGAACTCTTTTGTCCATAGTTTCTCATCACATGACCTTGTTGACCGCAAAGGAAACAGCTTCGCATGTCCACATGATTGTGTTGAGATTTAGCAATAACATATGACACAAAAGGATTATGATGACTCACGTTGTTGGTAAAACTCTTAGCTAAATCATCAGATGACTCTGATTTCTTTCTCAAATAAAAATCTAAGTTAGAACAATTTGAAAAACTTTTCAAAGTATCGGTACCAGTCGATTTTACAAACTGAACTCTCTTTGCATGTTTTAAAACTTGCTTAGCTTTTGTCAAAGGGTCAGATGAAACTGATGTTTTAGCTTGAGCATACTGACGTTCAAGATCTTGAATCTTGGAGGTTTCATTGTGAAAAACACTTTCAATCAGCTCTGGTTTAATGATACTAATTGGAATGTCTTTCTTAGTGAACATCGTGTCTATGCCCTTTAATTTAAACACACGACCAGTAGATGGCTTGGAAACATTTGAATTGATGAAACACAACAAATCCTCATCAGAAATTTTGGGTTTTTCTGGTTTCTTAGCTCTCACTGGTTTGACCTTAACATGATTTTCTTGTTTCACCTGAGTTGTGTGCGAACCATACATAGCCTCCTCAAATTCATGAGGTTCACAAAGTATGTGATTAGAACTTGGAATGTTCTTGTTCTTGTGTATGATTTCAGGTTCGAACACATCCTCAATGATGACTTTGTCAACATTTTCAACAAAAACTTTGTTGCTTTGAACATGAGGTTTCTGAGTTGTAGTTTGGGCTTTAACAGTTTCAGGTTTAACTGGCTTTGTTTTTTCAGAAATCACAGGTTCTTTGACAATCACATCCTCTTCTTTTCTAGCAAAAGGATTTGGTTTGTAATCATTCTGAAAAGGTGGTGGAATTTCAACAAAACCTATTCCTTTCTTTGAATCTTTTTGCTTACCAGATACTTCAATTATTTCGTTTAGCAAAAAGGAAGAGTTTATGAATTTGCCCAATTTGTTATTTAACTCAAGATCCTCATTTTCAAGCTCGGTTATTTTTTGTCTATGTTTCAAAATTTCTTGAAACTTTTGATCGTTGATAGTCATTTTAACCGATAACTCAGCCTTAAGATCATGATTACTTATAGTTAAGGCCTCAGTTTTCTCTCTTGAATTCATTTGAGAGGTTAAGGATTGCCTATAAGTGTCCTTTAAAGAAACAATCTCTTTTAGCAAATTATCATTTTGAAGTTTTAAGGAGTCTATCTTAGGCTTGTTGATTTCACAATCGGCACATGAAACATTAACAGAAAATTTAGAAGTTGAAGTATTGACCTCATTTTTCTTAGCCATGTAAGCTGACGTGGTTGAATCACTAATTTTAGCCATACATGCGAAAGTGGTTGGAAGTTTTTCACTTGAATCATCCGAATCATACTCAGTATCAGCATCAGAAGATAGCTCACTCCCACTTGCATTTGATCCAAACATCACCAAATTAGCTTGATTGTCATGACACAGCAATCGTTGTAACTAGTCATCGCCATCTAAGTTAGACAACATTGCTTGGGATCCAGAAGATGACGGTTTGGTTCCAGAAGACTTTCCTGCATCACTTCCACTTTTACCAGCTGTATTCTGATCTTGCTTTCTGGGACCAATGTACTCTTTCTTTGGCTTATCACATTCTTTAGCGAAATGCCCAAACTCATGACAGTTGTAGCACTTGACCTTTAATTTATCAAATCCCAATTTCTTGTTCAAAGATGGAAGATCTTTATCCGTTCTCTGCATAAACTTTTTTCACTTTCCTGACTATCATAGCCATATTCCACTTCAATCCCATCAGTTCCAAATCATCAAGATCAATTTGATCATAGTCTTCATCAGTCAAATCGCTCGTTGCAATTTTACTACTAACCAGATTCTCATATGAAGTCATGAAGGCAGACAAGAAAGCAAAATTTTATCCGGCCTCCATCATGTTTACATTCGGTTTTGATGAGAGTTGATTTGAAGGTGATGAATGTACAGATCCTCCAGATGAACCAGACATACCAAATGAT
This sequence comes from Bidens hawaiensis, assembly GCF_021521415.1. Taxonomy (NCBI): domain Eukaryota; kingdom Viridiplantae; phylum Streptophyta; class Magnoliopsida; order Asterales; family Asteraceae; genus Bidens; species Bidens hawaiensis. The sequence continues at coordinate 74,126 of NW_027494559.1, forward strand.
CCAGTATTTCCAGCTGTGTAGAAAGAAGCACGTGGATCACTATAGATAGTTGTTGCATTATCACTTGCATTTTGTGTTAGAATTGCAGTGATGGGAGAAATGGTTGAACTTAATGGCATACTTCCACCATACAATGCAGGATCTTGACTATCTTTTGAAGACTTTTGACATTTAAGATCGTATTCTCGTGCTTCGATCTTTTGCATAAATTTTGATGCTGTCAAATCTTCATTGTTGAAATAATTATTCTCTTTCAGAACCATCAAGAAAGTCAAGTAAGAACTCGGTAATGCACTTTTAATGGTGTCAATCTTATCAATCTCAGAAGTTTCCAACCTCATCTTATCCATCTCAGCTATCAAATGATTAAATCTTGTTATCATCTCTTCAACAGTCTCACCCTTAAGTAGGTTAAAGTTTCTAAATTGAAACTTGAGCATAACCTTTTTTTTCTTTCAGCAGTGTTACCCATACTCATCATACGAATGTGTTGGAATAATGAGGCACAAATCTTTGATGAAAGATGTTTTCGGGTAAAGCCATAGTGAGAGTAGAATAAGATTTCGTCTCAATTTCTAACGCTTTCTTCTTTTCAACCGAATATTGCGAGATAGCTTTAGGTGTAAAACCAATGGTCTCATCCCCAATCATTGGAATAGTGTAAACTTCATCTAAGCAATACGAACAATCAGGGTGAACTAACCCTATATGAGCACGGAAACGGGGTTCTGATTTAGCAAAATCGCTAAATTTCATTAAACGTGGACACTTTGAATGTGAACCGATCTCGGTATCCAGTTGAAACATTTGTTGCATTAACATATTTTGGGAAGCTAATGCATACATACCAGCCATGTTTGCTAAATAACAATTTTCTCAAACTCCAAGGGTTAAAATTGAAAATTATATTAACGAACTGTGAACAGTAGAAGTAACGAACTGTGAACAATGGTTAACAAATCACAACTTAACTAAGTTAAGATTGTTCAGGTAACGAATTTGAACTTATTTTAACGAATCTGAAACGGTAACTTTGACGAATCTGGAATAATTTCACACGAAATAGATTATAACGAATTGGTTAACGAAACAGATGGTTTCTTCTAACGAATCACTAAGTGTAATCTTAGCGACTTAAGTAGTGAATTAGCTACAGTTGATAACAAATCAACTTATAGCGAATCAGGTAATTACAACGGTTGTAACAAACTTCTAACAACAATTGCCACGTGGCAAAAGTTGTTATAATAACAGGAAACGAGGTGAGACACGTGTCACACAAATTAGTTGACACGAACTAAAATGTGTAACGAATCAGCTTAAGATATTAACAAATTAACCATAAATGTTAACGAATTAGCTTGAATCTTCAAATCTTCAAACACAAATTACCAGATTTCTGGAAACATATGAACAATTAACCTACTAACAAATTTGTAATACTCAACCGATAGACCACCAAATCAACCAATTCAACTATCAATACACTCGGAAAAACAAAGCGAATCCAAATCGCAACATCTCGTAAATTCAATTACCTTATATCACAACTAATATGACCAAAACGATTACCCTGTTTTCGGCCAATATCCAAAACCAAATCTATAGAAACCCACCATGGATCTAGCCGCGTCAATACAACGATTATATGATACGAATACAAATACTTTAAATACGGTTTTATTGATAAATAATGAATACACATAATAAGTTATGGAGAGGATATAACTTATGGATCTCACTTATTCTATGTGTGTGATCTCACTTAATTATGAGTATGGAACCACCTATTTATAGGCCACATGCTCCATTCGTTAAGTTAACTCTAATTCGTTATGCCTTCCAAATTAGACTCCATTAGTCAACATTCCATAACGAACGGTAATAACTTAACAAACTAGCGTCCATTCGTTATATTACATAACGAATGGGCTTATAAACTTAACGAACTAGCCTAAATCACTAACGAATGGACCCATTCGCTATACAATCCATAGCGAATGGCCATTTTATAATAAATAAGCAATCTAGACTGTGTATAACTTATTCGATTGCTACGGACACCAATTTCATGCACTAACAAAATCAATTCAGTCCAAAACCAAACCAAAACTCAATTCCTCCCACCCAGACCTTACCAATACATTAACAATCTCTAATCCAATCCAATCCAATCAAACCATATCCAAGTCTGAATCAACTCAATTCAATCCAAACTCAACCCGAACACAAACTCATACTAAAATACCAATTAACAGTCCAATAATAACAACTTAACACACGAATCAAGAGCAATCGAACACCGAAAGCTCTGATACCACTTGTGAATACGTTAATCCTATTCCTAAGATCTCAGATCTGATATATATAATTAACACGATTACAGATCTAGTTCATGATTACGCTTGATTATATGTTATACGTCATATAATTGTAGGTATGTGTATATATATAATATTAGATTGAAGCTTGAGAAAGTAATTCGGCAGAGGTTCGATAATGTAAACTCCAAACATAAATTAACAGAGGTGAGCACCTCTATAAATAGAAGATGGATCTAGTTCGTTACACATTCCGTAACGAACTAGCTTCCACTTAGTTACATATATAAAATATGATTAACTTAACGAATCACCCCAGATTCGTTAAACATCCTTAACGAATCAGGAGGGAACTTAACTTAAGTATAGTTCGTTAAACATCCTTAACGAACTAGATGATAAACATAACGAACTAGAGAAATAACTTAATATTTATTACATAAATAAAACGACAAATACATTAACGATAGATACAAAGACTCGACACGCAAAACCGTGTACTAACAGATCTTCTAACTTCAATTACTTCACATCAAACGATAACCTGCATATGCGTTGAAAATAAAGTATTTTTGTCAACATAAAGTTGAGTGAGCAACACACCAGTTTAAATGTACATATAGTATAGTATAAAAATAAGTAGTGCAACAAGTCATATGATAATAACAAATTAACCAAATGAGCAAGTATAACTGAGATGTCGAGAAGCATAAAGGCTATAACAACTGGCGTATGATCATACTAGACTGAGATTATGTTGGACCTCTCCGAATGCGAAAGCATATAAAGCAAGTAAGCACATAAACAAGTAAGGTATAAATCGTTAACACATAAGACAATAGTTGCAGTTTTGAGTATAAGTATATATGAAAAGTATATTTACGCATATGTCCCCAAAACGTAGAAAAACGAGTAAAATAGGGGAATGTGGTACTCACCTTGGCCAAATAAGAAAGGCGGGGGAAAGCGATAAACCACGCTCGACGAGGTATATCAACAAACAAAATTCCTAAGTAATAATAATTATGGAAATAAGAATACAACAACAAAACCCAAAAACATATAGAAGTTCGGGATTTGATGATCTAATGAGTTCTTGCCGAAAATATATATTTGTTGAGTCAAACAATTGACCTAAGGGGAAGATTGTTGAGTCAAAGATTTGACCAAAATGAAGTACATGGAAGATTGGAATCTTCTCAACCTCCTCAGAATCGCTAAGTATGGATCCGGGCACACCTTAGACATCCGAGCAAGGTTTTACTTAGTCAGGTATGATATTTTGTCTATCGGGCAAGGTTAACTTCAAGTAGTCTTCTTTAGTGGATATCCAAGCAGGGTTTGCAAATTAGTGTATTACCGGGCAAGGTTCACTAGTTTATGTAAATCCGGGCAAGGTTCACTTTATCAAGCAAGTCTGTTCTTCATAGCCAAGTAAAGTTCACTCCCGAGTAAGCTTTTGGCTAACCAAGTCCATGAAGCCAAGTGATCGGAAGACCGGGCAAGGTATTCATTAATAATAGTGTTCCGAACATGCTTGATGATTGAAATGAAATATCACTAAGTAACATCGGGCAAGGTTCAACTCAAGCAAAGAACAGTACTCCCGAGTACACTTTGCTAATAAGTTATTTTATAGCAAAGAGTTGAAATGGATCATTGAAGAACAAGGTTGCTCGTAAGAGTTTGTCGGGCAAAGTCTGGCAAAGTCAAGAAGATTGAAGTCTACCCGGTGAGTATTTTGCTTGGTAAAATACTCTTCAAGTAAAGTCTACCCGGAAACTGATCTCGGGCACACTTCTATGCTACCAAGTCCTGAAGGATGGCAGAGTACACAGCGTACTCGGAAAATGAAGATTGATGCAAAGCCTACCCGGAAGACTTGTTTTACACTTAGATTATTTTGAATATGTAATTTGATTATGTACGTTGTATTTAGGGTTTCTAGAAGGAATGACAACTGTCCTAGGGTGGCAGGCCTATAAATAGAATATTTTAGGGCACGCCGCCTAAGACGGAAGACGGAGACACGGACAAGGACAAACAGACACATTTATTAAGATAGAATATTGTGTGTGACAGCTGTCTTTGTACGGATAAACCCTCCTTCAAGAAACCCTAAATTGATTATCCTATTTTTATGATGAATGTTATATAAATGGAAATATTTTGAGTGAATCTTGTTTGTGTTGGTTATCATTGAATACTTATTAAGCAACCGTATGTTTGTTATTGATTTGGCCTTTAACAAACGGTCATCTTTCTAAATATAGCAACTCGTCATTAACTCCCTTGTCGACACATCAATCTGTGTGAGTTATGACATGATTAAGTAAGATCCAGCTGTAATCGAGGGACTTGACAAGTGGTATCAGAGCTGATTACTGCTGTTTTAAAAAGATTGTTGCTGATTGAAGATTTGAATAAGAATGACGTAAGCAGACCACTGTTACATTGAAAATTGACGTCAGCAACTCTGTTCTTCATTTTTCTTCCAGATCTACAATCATTTGGTGTTTTCTCTTCCTTGTTTTATTTAAAGTTTTAATATTTATATTTATATCTTGTTCTTATCGAATCAGACACCTCAGATCCGAACAATCGATTCTCAGATCTGAATATTTTCTTTAAACTCTGTTTTTATTAAGAAATTACTTTTGTTTTCACAAAAATGTCTGGTTACGAGGAACAAGAGGTGTCTACTAACAAGATTCCTAGATTGTATTGACAGGAAAATTTCACTAAATGGAAGGTCTTGTTTGAAGCAGCTGTTTGCTACAATGATGTTGATATGTGGAACTCCATCAAGAATGGTCCACAAGTTACTGTTGAGGAAGGTGCAAATCCGGCAGCAACTGCTGCTGTGAGAGAAAGGATGAGAAAGGTTGATGACAAGGCTTTAGCAATGTTGAGCTAGGTCTGTCTTGGGAAATACTCACCAAAGTTGCACATCATCCCAATGCCAAGGCAATGTATGATGCAATACTTGAAATGTTTGAGGGAAATGTTGAACTCAAAAACATCAAGAAGCAGAGATTGAAGCAGCAGCTAGAAAGATTCAAGTATAAAGAAGGAGAAAGGTTGAAATCAATTCTGGAGAGGTTTCTGGGAATTGTGAATGATCTCAGAACCACAGATTATGTCATGACTGACTTTGACCTCAATACCAAGCTGCTCAACTCTATGCCAAAGGAATGGTACACTGCATGTAAGTTCATCCTTACAAAGCACAACTTCAATGAGCTAAAAGTGGATGATGTAGTATGCTTTCTTCAAGCTGCAGAAATAGAGATGATAGAGAATGAAATGATTAATGAGGAAAGACCCTGCTTCAATGTTTCAAATGCATTGATTGCACCTATGTGTAATCTGACTACCAAGAATCAGCAGCAGATTCCTGTCATTGAAGAACCTGTTGAACTCTATTCTGATACTCCAAAATCATTTGTTAGTGTTAGCACAAGTAATCAAGGAAATCAGCAAAGATTCAATGTCCAGCTGATTGATGACACTGATTCTGCCTCTATGGCAAGTAGGAATGTTCCTCACACTGGTGGTGGACATGGTCAAAGCAGTGATACACAGACTTTGCTTTTAATGTTCACTGAGTCATATAATGCATTTGTTGCAAAGAATTTAATTCACACAAGTGTAGTGCAAGATGATCTTGAGCAGATAGATGCTGATGATTTGGAAGACATGGATTTGAAGTGGCAAGCTGCCATGTTAACTATAAGAAGTAAGAGGTTGTATAATAGAACTGGTGGATCTCTGGTTTCTAGTCCTAATGAAAGGATTGGATTTGACAAGTCAAAGGCAATCTGCTACAATTGCCAACAGCCAAGACATTTTGCAAGAGAATGCAACCTGCCAAGGAACTATCAGATGAATTAATTTAAGAATCAACAACCAAGAAATCAGCAACCTCGGTATCAGCAGCAGCCTCAGTATCAGCAGAGACCAAACAACAACTTCAATCCCAACAACAACTACAATCCCAACTTCAACAACTTTCAGCCTCAAATGAATAATCTTAACCAAAGTATGCAACAGAATCAAGCTTTTCAAATGAACAACAATCAAAACCTTCAAGCAGTTCAAAATATTCCAAACAACACAGTTCCAGCCAACCAAAATCAACCGAGAAACCAAGGAAATGTGGCAGTGACTACACAACATGAAGGTAACTTTGATTGGAGCAATCATGAAGAGGACATTGCTGATGATATCAAGAAAGCAAATGTGGCTATAATTGAAAAAGAGACTGGATCATCATCTCAAGTATACTCTGCTCCTACTATTGATTTAAATGAACTTATCAATGACTTGAAAACAAAAGTAGGCAAGCTTGAAAGTGAGTGTTTCAGGAAACAAAGTATCATCAATGGGTATGAGGCAAGTGAGCTGATCAGTGAAGAAAAGATCAAAAGTTTGGAAGATGACTGCATGATCAGTTACAGAGATCAATCCAGATACATCACTGAGATAGATGGATTGAAAAAGATGTTAGTTGAAGAAAAGGTGCAGAACACAAAACTGAAAGTGGAAACTGAATTTTTGAAGAATTTGGTTTCAACAGGCAACTTATGTGGTATTCTGAACCAAGTAAAGGATCAAGACAAATACAAAGCAGTTCCACCTCCATTCAACAACAACTTCATTCCAAAGGTTGATAAAGAGAAAAGAGATGCATACTTGCAACAATTAAGAGATGTCTTTCGAGACAAAGAAGAATTTGTTGATTTATACAAGAAGGTAGAAGTGAATGAAGAAGGTGAGTTTGTGGTTAAGGAAGAAGTAAAAGATTATAAGTCAATTGGAGTTCAAGTCTCTGAGGATGACTTTGATCCTATTGAATTGGATCAAGATGACTTGAGTGATCAAAGTGATCAAATCACTGATGAGGAGATCAAAGCTGCTAAAAGAGGAAGAATATACAAGAAACCATAATCTATTGATAAACTTCCAATGTATCCACCAATCACACCTAAAATGAAGAAACAAAATGAAAGAATGAAAGCATGTGTCCTCTGACATATGTGAAAAGAAGAAGATAAGCTACAATACAGTCATGCCAACAAGCAAAGCTGTATTGGAAAAGATAAAGCAAAACAGCAAGAAAGGGGTAAAAGAAGATGTGAATGTTGAAAACTTTATTCCAGTTTACCCTATTTTCTCAAGCATTGAAGACTTTGACATTGGAGAAGTAGAAACAATGGAAGAATATGAAAAGAGAAAATAAAGACAAAGGGAAAACACAGAGGAAGAACCAGTATAAGAGAAATTGTTTTTGTTAAAGGGAAAGTGGAAAGAAGTGACATAAGGATAGCTGAATTTGTTCCCTTCTCAATTGATTTTGACAGTTAAAAAATCTAAAAAGACAATTGGAGTTGATTCACCAAGACCAAGTGAAAGGTTCAAGAAACCAAAAGAACATGAAGTATTCAAAGGAAAGGTTTGGTGCAAGAAGTGTGATGAATATGGTCATCATACAGACTCCTGTAATGAAAGACTTAAATTCAAGCCTTTTCATGTACCAGATGAAACAAAGTATGGACAAGACTTTGTGGCCTATAAAATGAAGTATGAAAAATATTTGGGTATGGGAAAGGATTGTGCAGAGGAAGTTCTGGAAAAAGAGAGCCAAAGGCATTCACTGAAAGTCAAGAAACATGTGATCAAACCTGTTACCAAGGTTAAATCTCCAGTGAAGCATGTGAAAACTGTTAAGAAGGACTCTCAACCATTGAGAACAATCCCAAAAAGGGATAATCAGTCTGTCAAATCTGATAGTTCTCAAAGATCATCAAGCAGTGAGAATACAAAAAGACATGTGGTATCTAGAAAGAAACCAACAGAACTCACTGGTGATGAGAAGTTTCTGTTAAAGCATGGATATGAACCACAAGGTTTTCTTTGGAAACCTAAGCCTGAGATTAAGGTTGAGATAGTTGCTGATGTGAGAGACTACTCTGAAAAGAAGGACTATGTGATAAAAGAGTGTGACACTGACTCAGCTGAGTACCAGAACTCAACATCACTAGTTAAAACTCCAAGAGAGTGTGGTTATGAAACAGACAATTCAGACAATCTAGAAATCACTCATGAAGATCCTGAACCAACTACACTCACTTCCCAAGCTGTGTCCGAAACTGAATCTGATGAGCTGCAAGTTGATAAGGCTTGCACTTCATCACTCAACTAATCAAACTTTCTTTGTATGTGCAGGAACAGTCCACTCCTCTGAATGACATATGGTACATGGATAGTGGTTGTTCTAGGAACATGACTTGTGACAAGAGATCTCTTGTCAATTATGAAGAAAAGTATGAAGGTAATGAAAATGGAGGAAAGATTGTAGGGAAAGGGATCTTGACAAATGGAAAGGTTTCATTTGACAATGTGTTTCATGTTGAAGGTATTCAGTACAATCTACTGAGTATATCACAAATGTGTGATAAGGGATACAAAGTCAGTTTTGATGATTCACATTGTTTCATTCTAAAACCTGAATTTGTGATTCCACCTGAAATGATTATGATGATGGCACCAAGAAATGGTAACTTGTATGAATTGAATATGAAAGAAGTTATTTCAAGAGGATGTGCATGTTTTGTTTCCAAATCCACTGAAAATGAGTCAAAATTGTGGCATAGAAAAGTGTGTCATGTGAACTTGAAGAACATGAATAGACTTGTTAAAGGTGAGCATGTCATAGGCTTGCCTACAAGAGAGTTCAAATTGGAAGATCATTGTAGTTCATGCCAAAAAGAAAAACAACACAAATCTACTCATAAGCCAAAACTCATCAACTCAATTGATCAAGCACTTGAATTACTTCACATGGATCTCTTTGGTCCTGTGAGTGTACCAAGTATAGGGAAGAAAAGATATTGTCTTGTGATCATTGATGACTATTCAAGATACACTTGGGTTTATTTCTTAAGTACCAAGGATGAGACTGCAGAGTTGATTAAAGGTTGTGTAACAATGATTGAGAACAAGTTGAATAAGAAAGTCAAGATGACGAGAAGTGACAATGGCACTGAGTTCAAGAATTGAGTTATGCAAGAATTCTGTAAAGCAAAAGAAATACAACAACAATTCTTAGCTCCTAGAACTCCTGAACAAAATGGTGTAGCAGAAAGAAGAAATAGAACCTTGATTGAAGCTGCAAGAACCATGTTAGCTGATGCAAATTTACCTGTCACTTTTTGGGCTGAAGCCATAAATACAGCCTGCTATGTTCAGAACAGGGTACTTGTCAACAAAAGGTATAACAAAACTCCATATGAAATATTTCACAACAGAAAGCCTTACATTAAGTTTTTCAAGCCCTTTGGATGCAAATGTTTTCTTCTGAACACAAGGGACTATTTGAACAAGTTTCAAACAAAATCCCTAGACTGTTTCTTTGTTGGATATTCTACACACTCAAAAGCTTACAGAGTATATGTGAAAGACCATTTAAGTGTTATAAAATCATCTGACATCATCTGTAATGAGAATCAATTCAATACAGTACCATTTGAGTGCAGCATGGTTGTTTGATCATGAAAAGTTAATAAGGTCTTTCAAGATTTATCCTGAAGACTTTGATGAATCTTTCTACAAGACCAGTGAAATTGAAAAGAAAAAGAAGAAATCATTGGACTTGGAATAATTATGGAAAAAGGTTGCTAGAAAAGAAAAGGAGTATACTTTTGTGAAGAATTCCCCATGTGATATTAGTGAACCTGATCAAGAAAACAATCACAATGTTGAACATGATCATACTGAGAACAATCAAGACAATCAAGATGTACAGAATGATCAAGTTCATAATCTGGGTGACACAAGCAAGTGGAGAAGAAGCTGCATCTACAGCAAGATTTCAAGATCTATTTCAAAGATTGAACTTAGAAAACAATGGTGCATCTACTTCAGGACAACATAATGATGAAGCACCAGAATTCTGCCTCTATGGCAAGTAGGAATGTTCCTCACACTGGTGGTGGACATGGTCAAAGCAGTGATACACAGACTTTGCTTTTAATGTTCACTGAGTCATATAATGCATTTGTTGCAAAGAATTTAATTCACACAAGTGTAGTGCAAGATGATCTTGAGCAGATAGATGCTGATGATTTGGAAGACATGGATTTGAAGTGGCAAGCTGCCATGTTAACTATAAGAAGTAAGAGGTTGTATAATAGAACTGGTGGATCTCTGGTTTCTAGTCCTAATGAAAGGATTGGATTTGACAAGTCAAAGGCAATCTGCTACAATTGCCAACAGCCAAGACATTTTGCAAGAGAATGCAACCTGCCAAGGAACTATCAGATGAATTAATTAAGAATCAACAACCAAGAAATCAGCAACCTCAGTATCAGCAGCAGCCTCAGTATCAGCAGAGACCAAACAACAACTTCAATCCCAACAACAACTACAATCCCAACTTCAACAACTTTCAGCCTCAAATGAATAATCTTAACCAAAGTATGCAACAGAATCAAGCTTTTCAAATGAACAACAATCAAAACCTTCAAGCAGTTCAAAATATTCCAAACAACACAGTTCCAGCCAACCAAAATCAACCGAGAAACCAAGGAAATGTGGCAGTGACTACACAACATGAAGGTAACTTTGATTGGAGCAATCATGAAGAGGACATTGCTGATGATATCAAGAAAGCAAATGTGGCTATAATTGAAAAAGAGACTGGATCATCATCTCAAGTATACTCTGCTCCTACTATTGATTTAAATGAACTTATCAATGACTTGAAAACAAAAGTAGGCAAGCTTGAAAGTGAGTGTTTCAGGAAACAAAGTATCATCAATGGGTATGAGGCAAGTGAGCTGATCAGTGAAGAAAAGATCAAAAGTTTGGAAGATGACTGCATGATCAGTTACAGAGATCAATCCAGATACATCACTGAGATAGATGGATTGAAAAAGATGTTAGTTGAAGAAAAGGTGCAGAACACAAAACTGAAAGTGGAAACTGAATTTTTGAAGAATTTGGTTTCAACAGGCAACTTATGTGGTATTCTGAACCAAGTAAAGGATCAAGACAAATACAAAGCAGTTCCACCTCCATTCAACAACAACTTCATTCCAAAGGTTGATAAAGAGAAAAGAGATGCATACTTGCAACAATTAAGAGATGTCTTTCGAGACAAAGAAGAATTTGTTGATTTATACAAGAAGGTAGAAGTGAATGAAGAAGGTGAGTTTGTGGTTAAGGAAGAAGTAAAAGATTATAAGTCAATTGGAGTTCAAGTCTCTGAGGATGACTTTGATCCTATTGAATTGGATCAAGATGACTTGAGTGATCAAAGTGATCAAATCACTGATGAGGAGATCAAAGCTGCTAAAAGAGGAAGAATATACAAGAAACCATAATCTATTGATAAACTTCCAATGTATCCACCAATCACACCTAAAATGAAGAAACAAAATGAAAGAATGAAAGCATGTGTCCTCTGACATATGTGAAAAGAAGAAGATAAGCTACAATACAGTCATGCCAACAAGCAAAGCTGTATTGGAAAAGATAAAGCAAAACAGCAAGAAAGGGGTAAAAGAAGATGTGAATGTTGAAAACTTTATTCCAGTTTACCCTATTTTCTCAAGCATTGAAGACTTTGACATTGGAGAAGTAGAAACAATGGAAGAATATGAAAAGAGAAAATAAAGACAAAGGGAAAACACAGAGGAAGAACCAGTATAAGAGAAATTGTTTTTGTTAAAGGGAAAGTGGAAAGAAGTGACATAAGGATAGCTGAATTTGTTCCCTTCTCAATTGATTTTGACAGTTAAAAAATCTAAAAAGACAATTGGAGTTGATTCACCAAGACCAAGTGAAAGGTTCAAGAAACCAAAAGAACATGAAGTATTCAAAGGAAAGGTTTGGTGCAAGAAGTGTGATGAATATGGTCATCATACAGACTCCTGTAATGAAAGACTTAAATTCAAGCCTTTTCATGTACCAGATGAAACAAAGTATGGACAAGACTTTGTGGCCTATAAAATGAAGTATGAAAAATATTTGGGTATGGGAAAGGATTGTGCAGAGGAAGTTCTGGAAAAAGAGAGCCAAAGGCATTCACTGAAAGTCAAGAAACATGTGATCAAACCTGTTACCAAGGTTAAATCTCTAGTGAAGCATGTGAAAACTGTTAAGAAGGACTCTCAACCATTGAGAACAATCCCAAAAAGGGATAATCAGTCTGTCAAATCTGATAGTTCTCAAAGATCATCAAGCAGTGAGAATACAAAAAGACATGTGGTATCTAGAAAGAAACCAACAGAACTCACTGGTGATGAGAAGTTTCTGTTAAAGCATGGATATGAACCACAAGGTTTTCTTTGGAAACCTAAGCCTGAGATTAAGGTTGAGATAGTTGCTGATGTGAGAGACTACTCTGAAAAGAAGGACTATGTGATAAAAGAGTGTGACACTGACTCAACTGAGTACCAGAACTCAACATCACTAGTTAAAACTCCAAGAGAGTGTGGTTATGAAACAGACAATTCAGACAATCTAGAAATCACTCATGAAGATCCTGAACCAACTACACTCACTTCCCAAGCTGTGTCCGAAACTGAATCTGATGAGCTGCAAGTTGATAAGGCTTGCACTTCATCACTCAACTAATCAAACTTTCTTTGTATGTGCAGGAACAGTCCACTCCTCTGAATGACATATGGTACATGGATAGTGGTTGTTCTAGGAACATGACTTGTGACAAGAGATCTCTTGTCAATTATGAAGAAAAGTATGAAGGTAATGAAAATGGAGGAAAGATTGTAGGGAAAGGGATCTTGACAAATGGAAAGGTTTCATTTGACAATGTGTTTCATGTTGAAGGTATTCAGTACAATCTACTGAGTATATCACAAATGTGTGATAAGGGATACAAAGTCAGTTTTGATGATTCACATTGTTTCATTCTAAAACCTGAATTTGTGATTCCACCTGAAATGATTATGATGATGGCACCAAGAAATGGTAACTTGTATGAATTGAATATGAAAGAAGTTATTTCAAGAGGATGTGCATGTTTTGTTTCCAAATCCACTGAAAATGAGTCAAAATTGTGGCATAGAAAAGTGTGTCATGTGAACTTGAAGAACATGAATAGACTTGTTAAAGGTGAGCATGTCATAGGCTTGCCTACAAGAGAGTTCAAATTGGAAGATCATTGTAGTTCATGCCAAAAAGAAAAACAACACAAATCTACTCATAAGCCAAAACTCATCAACTCAATTGATCAAGCACTTGAATTACTTCACATGGATCTCTTTGGTCCTGTGAGTGTACCAAGTATAGGGAAGAAAAGATATTGTCTTGTGATCATTGATGACTATTCAAGATACACTTGGGTTTATTTCTTAAGTACCAAGGATGAGACTGCAGAGTTGATTAAAGGTTGTGTAACAATGATTGAGAACAAGTTGAATAAGAAAGTCAAGATGACGAGAAGTGACAATGGCACTGAGTTCAAGAATTGAGTTATGCAAGAATTCTGTAAAGCAAAAGAAATACAACAACAATTCTTAGCTCCTAGAACTCCTGAACAAAATGGTGTAGCAGAAAGAAGAAATAGAACCTTGATTGAAGCTGCAAGAACCATGTTAGCTGATGCAAATTTACCTGTCACTTTTTGGGCTGAAGCCATAAATACAGCCTGCTATGTTCAGAACAGGGTACTTGTCAACAAAAGGTATAACAAAACTCCATATGAAATATTTCACAACAGAAAGCCTTACATTAAGTTTTTCAAGCCCTTTGGATGCAAATGTTTTCTTCTGAACACAAGGGACTATTTGAACAAGTTTCAAACAAAATCCCTAGACTGTTTCTTTGTTGGATATTCTACACACTCAAAAGCTTACAGAGTATATGTGAAAGACCATTTAAGTGTTATAAAATCATCTGACATCATCTGTAATGAGAATCAATTCAATACAGTACCATTTGAGTGCAGCATGGTTGTTTGATCATGAAAAGTTAATAAGGTCTTTCAAGATTTATCCTGAAGACTTTGATGAATCTTTCTACAAGACCAGTGAAATTGAAGAGAAAAAGAAGAAATCATTGGACTTGGAATAATTATGGAAAAAGGTTGCTAGAAAAGAAAAGGAGTATACTTTTGTGAAGAATTCCCCATGTGATATTAGTGAACCTGATCAAGAAAACAATCACAATGTTGAACATGATCATACTGAGAACAATCAAGACAATCAAGATGTACAGAATGATCAAGTTCATAATCTGGGTGACACAAGCAAGTGGAGAAGAAGCTGCATCTACAGCAAGATTTCAAGATCTATTTCAAAGATTGAACTTAGAAAACAATGGTGCATCTACTTCAGGACAACATAATGATGAAGCACCAGAATTTCATGATGTAGAAACTGATTTGATCATTGAAGAACCAGAACTCAATGAAACAAATATGACACAAATTTGTCTACAAATATGATTATACAAACTCCTTATGTGGAAAAGAATCATCCTTCTAAAAACATTATTGGATATTTGCATGAAAGAATTACAAGAAGTCATTCTGAAATTGCAAACATCTGTCTTTACTCCTGCTTTCTATCCCAAATAGAGCCAAAGAACATTGCTCAAGCACTAAAAGACAATAGTTGGGTAGAAGCAATGCATGAGGAACTGGCACAGTTCAAAGACCTACATGTGTGGGATCTTGTTGATAGGCCAATAGACAGATATGCAATAGGAACTAAATGGGTTTTTAGAAACAAAAGGGATGAAAGGGGTTTGGTGATTAAGAACAAAGCTAGACTTGTAGCACTGGGATGTCTTCAAGAAGAAGGAATAGATTTTGAGGAAGTCTTTGCTCCTGTTGCAAGACTTGAAGCTATCAGGATTTTTCTTGCGTATGCTGCCTCAAAGAACATTAAAGTGTTCCAGCTTGATGTTAAGTCTGCATTTCTAAATGGAAAGATTGTTGAAGAGGTGTATGTAGCTCAACCTCCAGGTTTTGAGGATCCAATGTATCCAAACAGGGTGTATAAGCTAAACAAAGCTCTTTATAGATTGCATCAGGCTCCTAGAGCATGGTATGATGAGCTGTCAAATCATCTTCTTGAAAATGGTTTTACCAGATGGGCCATTGAAAAGACACTCTTCTACAAAATAAAGGAATCAGATTTACTTCTGTTACAAGTGTATGTGGATGACATCATCTTTGGATCTACAAATGAACAAATGTGCATGGAGTTTGAATGGGTAATGAAGTCCAAATACAGCATGAGTTCTATGGGAGAAATGAACTTCTTTCTTGGATTGCAAGTTCAACAGAAAGCTGAAGGGATCTTCATTCACCAAAACAAATACGTGCAGCACATCTTGAACAAGTTCAACTGTCATGAGTACAAGACTGCTTCAACTCCAATGGACACCAAAGAAAAGATGATTGCAGATGAAAAGGGGGAGCCTGTAGATGAACATGAATATAGAACCAAAATTGGATCTCTGATGTATCTGACTGCAACAAGACCAGATATCATGTTTGTTGTATGTGTGTGTGCAAGATTCCAATCAAGTCCAAAAGTCTCCCACATGAATGCTGTTAAAAGAATATTTAGATATTTTAAGGGAAAACCAGACTTAGGGATTTGGTATCCAAAAAACCAAGCTTTTGATCTGATTGCATATACAGACAGTGATTATGATGCCTGCAACATGAGCAGAAAGTCAACCTCAGGAGGATGTCAATTTTTGGGTGAAAGTCTAGTGTCATGGAAATGCAAAAAGCAGACAACAGTCTCAATCTCTACTGCAGAAGCTGAATATGTTGCTGCATCTGCCTGCTGTGCACA
Organism: Bidens hawaiensis; assembly: GCF_021521415.1. NCBI lineage: Eukaryota > Viridiplantae > Streptophyta > Magnoliopsida > Asterales > Asteraceae > Bidens > Bidens hawaiensis. The sequence continues at coordinate 90,285 of NW_027494559.1, forward strand.
AGTTCTATGGATTCAAAATCAGATGCTGGACTATGGTTTGAATTTTCTGAACACCCCTATTCTTATTGACAATACTGCTGCATACTTTACTGTTAAGAATCCAGTTCAACATTCTAAAACTAAGCACATTGAAATCAGACATCACTTCATCAGAGACTGCAGTGAAAAAGGTTTGATTGAAATGCAAAGAGTTAATACAAGTGACAATTTGGCTGACCTATTCACCAAACCACTTGATAAAACCAGGTTTAACTTTGTTCTGAAAGCCCTGGGAATGATCAACTCTGATGAAATCTGATTAAGGATGTGTGCCTAGCTGTGTGTCTCTCTGTGTTAACTGATTATGTTGTTAGAGATTACACATATTGAATGTTTAGTGAATATGCTTGATTATGTTGCTTAATTATGTTATTTGAGTATGCTACTAAATATGTTAACTATTATGTGCTTTGACTGATTATATGTGAAAAATTTGACATGATTGAATGGATTTATATGTTTGCATGTTTATCAGTTAATGTGCATTTGTGATGTCAGGATAAGTGTTCTTGTTATGAATTACTTGTTGATGTAAGCTTATCTGATATCATTGCTTAATTGCTTGAATATGTGCTTTATCTAATCTTCTGATATTATTAAGATAAGTTAGAATTTGATTGTTTGTAGTGTCTACTTGTCTTGATGATTTCATGTTTCATTAAGATTTGAATATGTTACAACTGTTTGTGTCAAAGTGTGTTTTATGCCAAAATTAAGTGATGAAATGAAGATTTTCTAATGAATTTTACATAAATACTCTATTTTGATCAAAACATGAGCATGTTGTTAATGGTGTAGAGATATGATAAGATTATTCATTTCAAGCTTTAAAAAAGCTTAAAAGGAAGGATTTTTTTTAAAGAAAAGACTCAAGTAGTTATTTTTGCTGAAAATTATGTCATCTGCCCAGTTGGAAGGACATACACTTGTGTATGTTTGGTCCTAGAATCTCTACAGATTCAAAGGATAGCCATTGACCTGAAAACTGAATGCATTTAGGGCAATTATGACTTGTTTCTTATTCCTTCTCTTAAAACTATGTCAATAGCTCTGACTTTGAAAGGACATATATTCACATGTATGTTTGGTCCTACTGACCACTTCTGGTCAAACAGGATAGCCATTTACCTGCCAATAAAGAGATATTGGGATGATTGAATATTAAACTGTTTTTATTTGGGAAATGATAGTACATTGACTACTTAGCCAATCATATGGAATTAATAGGCTAAAAGGACCATAGTATAGTCATTAACATGTATGGTTGCTTTCCCATGATGATGTAAAATCTAAGGTGATATAAACATAATGAATATGCTTATCTTTATGTGGAGATACATAGTTGTCTTTGCATGTCTCAGTATAAATCTCTCCAAATGATAGGTAGAAAAGTGATTACCCAGTCATACACAAGCCTGTTGTTATTTGGTCAACCAAAAATGAAACATCTTTAAATATGACAAAGAACATGTGTTAGAAAATTTGAGAAAATATCAAAAACAGGGGGAAGAATGAATAAATCAACCAAAAGTTGATAAGTGTTTTAAATATTTTATCAAACAAGAGGGTTACAACTAAGAACTACAAAGATGTTGACATAATCTGTCTCATCTTGAATGAAAGGCTTGTTAACTAACAGTAAGTCCAACGTTCAACCTCTATATATGTTTGAAAATCAAAAATACAAAAAGATCCAATAAGTTCTGTCATACAAAAACAAGTTTTTGACCAAATACAGAAGGTTGGAGTCAAATTGGGGTGATCAGGGGAAGCCAAGTAAGCTTTGAGAAAAGATATGAGGCATCATAGCACAGTGTTGACCATAATACATTATGCCTAAATTGAACCTTAATCATATCACCAAAGAGATGAAATTCATGCTAAGTTTATACCTGCTGTTAACCTATCTATATTTTCATAATAATACTGAGAATGAAGTATTGAGAAAGCTATCTAGTCAATATGATCCCTTTCTTGAGATCTTTTCAGTTAAAGAAAGAAACTGTTTTGAAGAGAAACACAACTGATATTTGATCTCTAAAGGCACAATTTGCTCTTAAACTATGATCTTTAATGAAAGATATAAATTTGAGAAGTGGTTTAAGTCAAAAAGTGTTGCATTTTGCCTTTAATTGGCTGAATATGTAAGTTCGGGTAAGGTTTGATGTTTTATAACCTTTCCGGGCACAAAACAGTTGAATATGTTTGAATATGTTATTTCGGGTAAGGTTTGATAATTTATGACCTTTCCGGGCAAGCTTAGTCATTTTTTACTAAGTCTATGATTTTCGGGCATGCTTTGAAGTGTTTTACACTTTCCGGTAGAGTACACTGTTGTACTATTTTCCCGAGCAAGCTTGAAGTCTTGAGATAATTATGTGATATAGCTAGTTTTTAACAAAAAATTCTTGTTCCGAGCAAGCTTTGCATTATTTATACTGATTGTTATTCCAAGCAAACTTTGTGAACTTAAGTTAGTACACCGACTAAGCTTTGTAATTTGTGTGAATATGTTGTTAGGAAAGATTTGTTAACCTTTCCGGGCACACTTAGATATTGTTATTTAAGTTTGTCATTTTCGGGTATGGTTTGATCTGTTGAAATCCCTTGGGTAAGGGCATACTTGATGATTGAATATGTGTTTCCTAGTAAGCTTATTGCTAACTTTGGTGTTTCGGGCAAGCTATTTTATGTGTTTTTAATCTCATTTATATAGCATGCTCTGTAATATTTGTTTATGATTTCTTTGAAATTTCAAGTGTTTTCGGGTAAACTTTGTTTTCCGGTCACACTTTATATTCCGGGTACATTTTTGTTCCCTCAATATACTTGGTAATTTCAAAACTTGACTTTCCGAGTACACTGTCTGCTAGAAGTTCTCTTCCGAGCACACTTTGTATTCAAGGAAGGTTATTAGGGTATACTTTGCATAAGAAGGTTGTTCAGGCACACTATACTTCCAAAAGGTTGTTCAGGCACACTGTATTTCCAAGTATGCTTGAATGTATATGTTTTGAGTATGATTGTTTGATTATGATTATGATTTCATTAGGATTTATGCTAGATCATATCATTTAATTTGAATTCAAAAAAATGTATATGGGGATCTTAATTGATTCCAGTAAGAATGATTATTTGATATTTCATACTTGATTATTTGCCTTGTGATTAATTTCTCAAGAAATCTAGTATTTCGGGTAAGCTTTCTTCATAATGTCTTGACTTTAAATTACTTTGATTGACCAAGTAAGGTTGATGTTTTATTTTTCGGGTAAGCTTTGTAAGTGGAAGTATACCGAGTAGACTTTGGATATATTAAACTTTCTGAGTAAGGTTTTATTAACTTAAAAGATAAAGATTGTTTTTAATATATCAAGTGGATAATGTTACTGTGTGATAGCTAATAATTCACAAAATGACAAAAAACATTTAAAACCCACTTTCAAAAGGTATATAAGAGGGAGTTAGGCAAAATTTTCAACATTATTTTTCCCTCTCTCTCCTTCCACTGCAACTCCTTACACCCAAAGAAACCTAACCAAATTATCGCAACCAAACCTTAATCCAAACCCTAACTTGAATCAGCCCTCTAATTCCGACTCGGTAAGCAACATTAATGTGTTTTCCGACCACGATTAGACAATAATGGGCTTTGATTATGTATCTGATTACTAATACTTTGTTTATGTGTTTAGGTTATAAACTTGTCGAAGAACAGGTTCTTGATGATTTTTCTTTCTCTTTCTTCTTCATTTTTATAACTTGAAATTACTTAAAGTAATGAACTTTATGACTAATTTCACTTTGAATATGTTTGTTTATGTGATTCAGATATGGCAGACGATTAACCCAAATATGTCTTCGAACCAAAACACAATATGTGTGCACTATTACAAGTCACACCTGACAATGAGCTGATGGCGAGGATGATAACATGGATGGCACGGTCAAATGTCAGTTTCGCGTTCACTGAAAGCCCTGTGATTTACAGAAATCATTCTTTAGATTTCTGGAGATCTGCAGACCTGGTTGAAGACATCAATGGTAAAAGAATCAAAGCAACCATTGCTAGACAATAAATACACGTTACAGAAAGGATGATAAGAAGATGCCTACGGTTGAATGATGGTGATCATAATTCCATAAATTTCAGCACACCTCACTTAATGAAGATATTTGAAGAAACAATGGGATATCAAGGAAATGTACACGATGGACAGTTTCAGAAGGGTATGTTCCCTATGTTGTACAGGTTTCTTATTCATCATGTGATACACGGATTTGCTCCAAGGAAGGGATCATGGACCTTGATGAGTCATGACTTGGCAAATGCCACAGTAGGAATTATATATGATCTACCTTTCAATTTTTCGAAGATGATATTTGAAGGATTAGTAGGAAACCTGAAAAGGGTGAAAAGAAAAGATTTTTACAATATCCAAGGTTCCTACAGATAATCTTCAATAGTGAACTTCAAAATCTACCCACTGTTGGAACTACACACCAACTGCAAAACCCTGATACATACAGAAGAATCAAGAATCCAGGTGTTTAAATATGTACAACTCAAATGTCCCATTTGAGATATTGCCATGGTTGTTGGACCATGATCTGAATATAATGACAGTGCCTGAGTTAAGCTCAGAGGAGGAAGGAGGAGATGATAATGAGAGTGATGATGATGGAGATGATGATGTTGATGGAGATGAAGGAGGAGCAGGGGTAGCTGTAAACATTGTTGCACCTGATCAGGGGGAGCAATTTGAGCAAATTGAACAACCTATTCTAACACCACCACAATCACCACCACAAACCCCACCACACCAAATCACTCACACATCACCTCAAACCCAACCCTTAAGCCAACCGGAAACTTCAACACATACATCTTTACCACTACAAACCCCACCAACAACAAGCCCAATACATACTGATCCATTCATTTCAAGCCCTCCTCATACACTATCACCACCACCATCCATTTTCCAAACTCACACTACAGAACAACCTGAATTTGAGCCTTTTTCTACATCACCACCTACAACCCCACATACAGACATGTTTCAAAGAAATTTGGACTTAATGTTAGAAGATGTTGAGTTGAGAAGAAGAAATGAGGAGGTGACTAATGAAAATGTGATGTTGTTGGAGAAGTTAGTACAAGCTAATATGAGAATTCAAGCCCTGGTGCAGGAGGTTGAGAAGACCTCAGCTGCCCCAAAACAGGGTGAGAATGAAGAAATACCAACTGTCTCGGGTGTGAATGTTGAAGAAACTGCAACAGTTGTGGAGACTGCTGATAGTTTAAAATTGATTATGATTGATTATGATGATGGAGAGGAAAGTAGTGAGGAGAGGAGGATAGAGGATGATGAATATGATGGTGATAGATCAGATGTGGGTGAACAAGACTATGATTACAATGAAGAAATAGTTAGTGTGGAGAGGGTTGGAGAGTATGCTGAGACAGAGGAAAGGGTTGAAAAGATGAATGTTGAAGAAAATGTTGAGAAAGAGAAAGGAGTTGAAAAGACATGTACTGAAGAGAATGTAGCTATCACTGATGTAGCTACTGATATTCTTACTGATATAGCTACTGATGTCTTAACTGACATACAGACAGAAGTAGAGACTGAAGTGATAAATGAAGGAGATACTGCTACTAAGGAGATAGTATTTACTGAACCAGAAATTGAACAAGCCTTAATGATCCAAGACTGTAGAGTATGATGAAGAAATGGATGAGCTTGATAGAGATATTGATAATTTCCCTCCTTAAACTGAAGAAGAATTAAAGAAAAGATTAGACAAGGGAAAAGAAAAAGTCACAGAAGAAGAGCCTACTAAGGCATATCAAGAGAAAGACATCCTGTTTACAGATGATGCTGATGCTGCCAATGATGCTCTAAAGGAACAAGAAAATATCTTAAGAGAGACAAGGGACAGAGAAATACTGGCCTAAAATATGGACCCTGTAGATTTAGCAGAGCAGGAGAACTTGATCACACAAGCCAAACTTTCAAAAGAAATAATTGATGATGTAGCTGATCAAGAGATGACTGAGGAGTTGATTAAACTGAGCAAAGTTGAGGAAGCAGACAACTCCTTGGCTATGGTGATTAGTATGTTTCAACCACAGAGCCAACCTGAACCTGAACCTGAACCTGAACCTGAAAAAATGCCTCAAAAGGAACCTGAAAGGCCAACTGGTGAATCTGTTGAAGAAATGATGGCTAATATCACCAGAATCAGGATGGAAAGAGCCAAAAAATTTGAACAAGTGTATACAAGAAAGAGAAAATTTGATGAACAAACAAGGAATGATGAGAAGAAAACAAAGAGGGGGAAATGGGATGAAAAGAACAAATGCTATGTTGAGACTCCTGATGATGAAGGTGGTAATGAAGCTAGCCCTATCAGGGAAATTCCACTACAGACACTGCAACCAGGACAAAAAATTCCAGGTGTTCCTGATGTGCCAATCAGAAGTGAACCAGATCATCCACCTTCTGATGAACCAAAGATTGATGCAATGAATGATTTAACTGAATGAGAGGATAAGTCCGAGGATTCAGATGATAATGATGATGACCCTGAAAATGATTAAGGAAAAACTGTCAAAGCTGCTAATGTTGTGTCTCCTCAAGTCACAATGACTGAGGAACATAGGGAAAACATTGAGCTGAGTGTGTTGGAAGCTTAAAGGAAAAATCCATTGGTTATAAAGTTAAGAAGATTTGGTATAAGCTTCAAAACCCTGGTTGCTATGAATGATGATGAATTGAAGCAGAGATTAGAAGAATAAAATAATACTCTCAAGAAGCTTATGCAACAAAAGAATAGAGATGCCCAGAAATACAGAGATTATCTCAGAAGGCATAACTATTCTGAAAAAAAAAGTCTGTCTCATTTTAACTTTGACCAACTACAAGATTTGTATAACAGTGAAAGAGAAAAGGTCATTGAAAAGTGTGTAAAAGAAAATGAGAAACTTGAAAAGACAGAAGCTTTAAAGAAAAAGTTTGGAGGTATGTGTGGATACCTGCTGGAAAGAGGTATGAAGCCTGAGATTGTTGAGAACCTATCCAGAGAATCAGTGTTGGACCAGTACAACAAATTGAAAAGAAAAGAAAAACTGAAGAGGGTCCAAACTGAGAGCTCTAAACAGTCTGAACCAACTGATGAACCTCAAGTAAAGAAGAGAGGAATTCAAACTTTGAGGGAGAAGACAAAAGAAAAAGTCAGATCAGTTGAAACCCCTACTCCTCAAGAAGTGAAGCCTGAACCTGAGGATGAACCATTTGTTCCTTGGGAGAATGAAGAGATGATCAACATTCTGAGGAACATAATGATCAATCAAAGGGGAATGAGTGAAGCAGACTTTAATGTCTTGGAAAAGGAGGATCTGAAAAACCTTTTCTATTTTCAAAAGAGTGAATGGGAAAAAGCTTTAAGAGAAGGTGAGAACCCAAGATACTATGCAAATGGAAGATTTGTACCTGCTAGGTTGGCAAACACTCCTGGAATGGCAAAAATGTTACTAGAACTTAAAGAACATGGATAAAATGTTGTTGAACTTGCCAATCTTCCAACTGAAATGGTAGAGGCCATCTACATAAAGTTTTTCAACTTAAGGCCTGGGAAACCAAAGAAGTCTATTCCTTTCAGGCCTCCAATTTCAAGAAGATTTCCACAAGGTGGAAGAGGTCAAGGAGGAAGAGGTGAATCAAGCAGTTCTACACAACAAAGAACAATAAGACCACAGTCAGATGTGGATCTTCCTAGAGAACTGTACTTTGATTCTGTCACTGAGTCCTTGAAGGTGATTATGGAAAGTAGACAATTGAGAAAGATTGTTGTTAGGAGTGACTTCCGTGAGTATAATGAAGAACAACTGGAAAGGATGGTCACTCTTAGATTGTATGATTATCGAAACAGAAACAAAATGGCAGGTAGACAGATGAATGATCTGTCAAAATTTTTGATGGAAGAAGCTGACAAAGGGTTCAAATTCTTAAAAGAAAAGAGAAATTGGAGAACAATCCAACTTCACAAGTCAAAAAGGACTAGGAAGCTGAGGAGAATGGACATAGCTGAGAGAGATTATCAAATGACTATCAGGGATGATAATCCATTGTCTAACATGAATACATGCATAAGTCTGGGAAGAAGAATGAGACGCCCCAACTACACAGTACAGAAGAATGGCATTATAGCTGAAATTGAATACAAAGAGAATGCTGATCATTTTGTACTAAGAAACTCTGATGGAAAAATACAGGGGATTATTAAGAAAGATGAAGACTTGACCTGCCTGCATAATGAAGATTTGATGGATATAAGGGATTTGGCTATACCAGAAAGTCACGCTCACTACCAAGCCCGTAATATCTTCAAAATGAAAGCTGCTTCTGAGATAGTCAATCGAAGACAAGCCATTCATAATGCAAGAAAGAGACAAGATCAATAGAATAGGCTTTGTTTTGTAATGTCTTCGGACAGTTTTTGAATATGTAATTTGTTTATGTTATTTGAATATGTAATTTGACTTTTGATTTGATGTGTATTTTGACTAAGTGTAAGTAACTGTAGAAATGTTTTGGGTCAGCTGAGGTGTTCCAAACTAGGGGGAGATTATTGAGTCAAACAATTGACCTAAGGGGAAGATTGTTGAGTCAAAGATTTGACCAAAATGAAGTACATGGAAGATTGGAATCTTCTCAACCTCCTCAGAATTTGATAAGTATGGATCCGGGCACACCTTAGACATCCGAGCAAGGTTTTACTTAGCCGGGTACGATATTTTGTCTATCGGGCAAGGTTAACTTCAAGTAGTCTTCTTTAGTGGATATCCGAACAGGGTTTGCAAATTAGTGTATTACCGGGCAAGGTTCACTAGTTTATGTAAATCCGGGCAAGGTTCACTTTATCAAGCAAGTCTGTTCTTCATAGCCAAGTAAAGTTCACTCCCGAGTAAGCTTTTGGCTAACCAAGTCCATGAAGCCAAGTGATTGGAAGACCGGGCAAGGTATTCATTAATAATAGCGGTCCGAGCATGCTTGATGATTGAAATGAAATATCACTAAGTAACATCGGGCAAGGTTCAACTCAAGCAAAGAACAGTACTCCCGAGTACACTTTGCTAATAAGTTATTTTATAGCAAAGAGTTGAAATGGATCATTGAAGAATAAGGTTGCTCGTAAGAGTTTGTCGGGCAAAGTCTGGCAAAGTCAAGAAGATTGAAGTCTACCCGGTGAGTATTTTGCTTGGTAAAACACTCTTCAAGTAAAGTCTACCCGGAAACTGATCTCGGGCACACTTCTATGCTACCAAGTCCTGAAGGATGGCAGAGTACACAGCGTACTCGGAAAATGAAGATTGATGCAAAGCCTACCCGGAAGACTTGTTTTACACTTAGATTATTTTGAATATGTAATTTGATTATGTACGTTGTATTTAGGGTTTCTAGAAGGAATGACAGCTATCCTAGGGTGGCAGGCCTATAAATAGAATATTTTAGGGCACGCCGCCTAAGACGGAAGACGGACACACGGACAAGGACAGACAGACACATTTATTAAGATAGAATATTGTGTGTGACAGCTGTCTTTGTACGGATAAACCCTCCTTCAAGAAACCCTAAATCGATTATCCTATTTGTATGATGAATGTTATATAAATGGAAATATTTTGAGTGAATCTTGTTTGTGTTGGTTATCATTGAATACTTATTAAGCAACCGTATATTTGTTATTGATTCCGCCTTTAACAAACGGTCATCTTTCTAAATATAGCAACCCGTCATTAACTCCTATTTCGACACATCAATCTGTGTGAGTTATGACATGATTAAGTAAGATCCAGCTGTAATCGAGGGACCTGACAATATTATAATTTTTTATTATCAACCTTTTATCATATATAATATGATTAAATAAACAAATAGTTAAATATAAATAATTAAATAATTTTTATAGTTTATATCAAGAGATTGTTTTTAAATAATTATTTTAAACTAAAAAAAGTATTTAATGCATTTGTATATATTTTCACTATTAGAAAAGATTTCTTTTTTTTTTAAATAAACATTGTAAATAATAACTAATTTATATAAAATACAACCTTTTATAAAATACTTAATGATTATGTAAAATAATAAGATTTAATATATATTTAAATGTGTATTTTAAACATATTAAGCCTTTTAAAATCTTTATCTATTTTTAATAACTAATATATATATATATAGTTTTATCCAAGGTTCGAAAAAGTGGCTAGTTAAAAAGTCGGTTTTAATAAAGTACCAATTAATTATTATATTTATAAGTATTTAATATAAATAAATTGGTTGAGTATATTAAATAAAATGTTTAATTGGTTTAATAACAAAAACATATAAAAAAAACGCATCTGCCGAGACTCGAACCCGCGCAGATGGCCGACACTCAACTTAACTCACACACCCCTGACCAGCTGCGTTGGGGTGTCAGTTAGTAACAATATCAGACTATTTATTTATAAACCAGTAGATCTAAACCCAAACAATACTATGAACCCTAACAAATCTATCGATCAAACCGTGTATTGATTGATCAATTTAGATTAGGGTTCTTGCAAAACAGATTAGGACGATCATAATCATATAACTAGTTACCTGTAAAGATGATAAATCGAGGGTTAAATTGATCGATAGTAGGCCGGCGATGGTTTTATCCAGAACAGGTCCAAGAACGACGTGAAAACTTAATTAACCTTAGGGTTATTGATGGCGTTGCTAGGAGGATTGTATATACCCGATTAATTGTATTATTACGAACGTTTATATGTATAACAAGATTGGTTGTATGTCGGCATGATATATTAAGTATATCTAATCCATAGAATTAACTAAAATAAACTGTCAGTTAGGCCGTTTATAGTAACAAGAATCATATGAACGATGTAAATTTGATTATTGACGAAGATTAAGGCTCAAGATATTGATACGGGTCACGGTTAATGGGTTAAGAATCTGGATAATTATATATTATTTTCATTTAAGCCCTTGGATATTGAAGGTGGAAGCATAAATAGGTAATTTTTTTGTTTTGGGTGATTTTTGCCAAGTTAAGAAAGTTATATTTATATCTTATATAATTAATTAAATAATGATACACTAATAATTGAGTTTGTCGATAAATGCGATATATTCTTAGCTAAATTTCTGAACACAAAGGCGGGCCGAGTCAATATTAACTTAGAAAGTTCGAGTTAGTCTCCCCTACTTTAGGGAAATTAAAGGAAACCATTAAATTTAGAGAAAAAAGGGGATTTTAAAATAAAAATCTATAAATTTATCATAGCACAGAACTTTGAATAGGTAAAATAACGCTCCAAATGCAAATCCGATAAGGGAACTTATATATAGGATGTACCAGCGGCGCATCCACCATATCCTTATTATTTTTACATTAGCACCGTTATCCAACCACTTTCAATTCTATATTATGACACACAATCTTACGCATCATGATTTCCATGCGAGGACTTCGATAATTATGTTCCGGACCATAATTATTTTCATCGCCGGATGGTCCACATGATTCGTCCCATTGTGTGGATTTACGAAACGTTTAAGTAAAACAAGATTTTGAGGGAACAAAATTAATGAGTTTTAATTTAGAACACTAGAAGGTCACTAATGTATAAAATAATTTCAAAAGTTATAGTGGATTTAAATAAAGCAAAGAAATTTAAGATGATTTTTAAACGTAAAGATATAAGTATTTAAAGTTTAAGAAGGGATAGCTTATATATAGTTAAGGTTAATGAGGGTAAAGAAATAGGATAGAAGTAGGTTTCAATAAACAATTTATTTAATCAAAAGAAACTTTATTTACTAGATAGAAGGTAATAGTTCAAATTGGAAATAATCCAAGGCCATAAAGAGACGTTACAATACGTAATTAAGAAAAAGACAAAACAGAATTAAGATAGATAAGAAAAATGGTAAAAGTATTCGGGGTCTTTGTGTAGCTTAATTGACGTGACTTGAAGCACCATGAGCATTTGCATTTATAGGGGTTGTAGCAGTAGATTGATTTGGGGTAGTTGAATAACGCGAGTTTGAACAGTTTGCAAGAAGGTTGTTTGGTGGAATGTGTCTGGTAAACTTGAGCTTGTGGTTGCGAGGTGTGGTAGTGTTGGATTAAGTAAGGTTGACCTTGATTGATGGGAGGAGCTTGAGGGACATGAGGTTGATGGGTTTGAGCCTGGTAAGCATAGGTCAAATAGTATGGTGTAGCCGTAGATTGGGCTTGATGAGTTTGGGTAAGTTGAGGGCACGCATTACAGAGGTGATTTCGGTTTCCACAATGGTAGCAAGCACGGGTATTAGGAACACCGGGTTGAGCAAGAGGGGTAGGTTTTTGCGAAACGGCTTATGCAGTAGGCGGGACATCGCAAGTGTTAGCAAGATGGCCATAACAATTACATTGGGTGCAACGACGGCAAAGACATTTAACTGGGTGGTGATAGTTGCAAATGTAGCACAACGGGTAAAGGCCGAGGTAAGGTTTCTTGCTTGAGGAGACTTGCGGGTGGGTAGGATTTGTTGCAGCAAGGTTCTTACGTTTCTTGTTGTGAGGATGAGTGGAGGTAGATGGTATGTAGTCACCAGCAGAAAAATTTGTGGGAAAAGTTGAATCGGTTGCATTGATGTTTTGAATTTGGGTCACTATCCTAGGGATCGCAACAGCTATCTCTTTGGCGATACAGGCAGCCATATGGTGGTCATGAGAACTAGACGATTGATGTCGAGGACGATGGTGATTTCTTAAATGAGACATTCTACGAGGACCAAAAAAACGAAGATTTATAAGATGAAGGATAAGTTGAGGAAAATATTAGGATAATAAAATGTTTAGGTATGTAGGTAACTTATAATAAATAGCATTTCCTTGAGAAGTAAAGGGAATTACGTCATGAGGACTAAAAATAAAAGTTTATAAGATGAGGGGGTACATTGCGTAAATAGTTGTTAAATGATGTGGTCAATAAGATTAATGCGTGATGACTACACGAGGAGTTAAGTCAGTTTAAAATTTAGATTTTATTAAGTTTATAATAAACTAACGAAATATAAATCGTGGATGCTGGCATTCCATGAGCTTTCCATGGCAATTTGAATGGCCCAACAAAACTAACGAGTAAAAACAACTGAGTTGGATAGCCCATGAGCATTACATGGCAATTTGATTTTCCCAACAAATTAACGAATTAACAATGCAATGAAGTTTGTCGGCCTAATGAGCGTTACATGGCGTTTTAACCGACCAAACTAATAACGAACTATCGAAATAAATATGGGTGATCGGAGTATCTTGTGAACCACCACGTTTGATTACTCTAACAAAAACACGAAAACAAGTTGAGAAATGGATAGTAGGAGTGCCCATGGGTTCCATGGATTTTTCACCCAACTAACCATTTAAATAACGGAACACAGTAATCAGGAAAACAGAGTTTAGCCACGAATCACCGTGAATTAGATTTAAAAATATACAGGGATGCAACCACTAATATGGTCACAATTGACATCTTAGGGTGTCGGTCATATGGCATTTATGGGTCTCGCTAGTGTCCATAGGGTCAGGTTATCACCCAGGTAAGGAATAGCGTCTTACCTTTGGTTCTTGGAAGCGTTTTGCTAGTGCCCAACTCACAGTTTCTCTTCCCCTTTCATCTATCACAGGCACATGCCACTTAACCTCGCCCTAATGTAACATCCTACTTTTGGTTATAATAAATAAATGAAATTTCGTTTATTCAATAAAGTGTCGTGTGTCGGTTTAGATAAATAAACTATAAGACGACAAGCTTGGACTTTAAAAGAAGGAATAAGAGATGGAATGGGCCTTAGGTACATGGGTTTAAGGGAGTATAAATACCCCTTAAACCCTAAACCTTTTCATTTTTATCTATCTCTACACCATAGCCTATACCATCAAAAACACACAAACACTATCCTATAACCCAAGCCAAGATCCGAAGGTGAAAACCCGAGCTTGTTGTTGCTGGAACTTCGTGACGAGCCAAAGCTACACCAAGACCAGATCGTGATTCGTAAACCGACTCATTTAAGGTACGTTTATAGTTAGAAATCGTTCATTAGAGTTCGGATTTGTTTGGGAAATCTCGGACCTATATGAGAATGATAAAAACGAATCTAATAAAGCAAACCTTACTAAAATCCGCAAGCATATGTTAGGTTAATTGATCAACTCATGAACCGTATGCCTATATGTATAAATCGCACCCTCTAAACGCGAATGTTTGAACGATTGGATGGTTAAGGTTTATAGGCGCTGAGATTGTGAGTTCAATGGTACCAAATTCATGATATTTCGTTAAGAATCGAAGGTTTAATTGCAGTTCTGGTGTACGTTGACTAATTCGTGTTCTTGACGTGTAATTCGTTAGGATAAGGTAACGAATTAATTAACCCAATTCGTTCTGGCAAGGTAACGAATCAGTTCACCAATTATTTATAGCAAGATAACGAATCAGTTAATCAATTCGTTATGGCAAGATAACGAATCAATTCACCAATTCGTTATGGCAAGATAACAAATTAGTTCACCAATTCTCTATGTTGAGACAAAGAATCAGGAGATTCGTTAATAACCAATTCATTATATTCAGATAACGAATTAGGCAGTGTCCAGATGACGAATCAAGTTGTGATAAGCTAACGAATCAGATAACGAATCAGGCTTAATTCTTTATTGAGAATGTATTAATGAATTAGAAATAATTTAAAATCCTAATGGAAAATGTGTCAAGACAGTTAATGAAAATAAAATTTTTCCAAGCTGACCTGACAACTTAACCCCAACCAGGGGCTCTGCCCCTTCGACCCCACTAAAGGCTACCTCCCCTAGAACCCTGTTGCCAGGGGCGCTTCCCCCGGACCCCCGTTCGTTGTGGGTTATAAACAAACTAGAAATACGATAAGTAGTAATAGTTAATTGATACATGTAATTATTATACAGTTAGTCGTGCACAGCTCAAGAAAGGAATAACCATTAACGGTGAACGTAACCGAGTTCAGGTGAGTTTCTAGCCACATTTCCTTGTTATGCTTTCGAGGCTGTGTGCATACTCGATGTGATAGTTAATACACTTACCTTAAATGGTAAGTGCATGCCATGTATGATTTATATGTTAATTATGTATATCTTGAATGTGAACGAAAGCTTGTTGGTACGTGAACGATCTTTGGATATTGCACGTAGTGACAAGGGAGGTATGTATGTAATAGATGAATGTGTATGATAGATGTATGTACAACATATGAATATGTATGAATGAGTAAAGAATGTATATGTATGTTACGGGTATGTAAAGACAGAATGTACGAAGACGACGAAGTAAGGAATCAGACCCTAATAATATCTGAGCTAGAGAAGAAAGGGATCAGACCCTAGTAATATTTGAGATAGAGAAGTAAAGAGGGATCAGACCCTACTAATACCTAAGATAGACAAGAAATGGATCAGACCCTAATAATATCTGAGATAGAAAAGGAAGGGATCAGACCCTAATAATATCTGAGATAGAATGGACAGCAAACATAAAGTATGAAAGTAATAAAGTATGTATGAAAGAATGAAATGAAAGCAAATTAGTAAAGTAATTATTATGTATCTTAGAATGCATGATTTAAGGTAAGTGTATGTATTGTATGATGTATGATTAACTAGAACTCACTCAGCGTAGCTGACTTTTAGTATGCACGCAGGTGAGTATGATGAGATAGCTGAATTGAGCGGGGTGACACATGGCAGAAGAATAAAAGTCTGGCATCTGAAAACTTATTATCTGTATTACATATAAAACATTTTAGATGGACACAATAGTAATTTTGTAAATTTAAGACACTGTTAAAATTAACTAATGAGATACCGCTAAAATTAATATCCTCATCTCAGACGTCGTTCAATATTATCTCCGGCGACATTTAAATTAGGGTTATTAATTACACTCTTCGTCATCCTTCAATTGCAATCATTTTGTGAAATGAGTTCTGAAACCGTTGGAGAAGGTGGATGTCCACCTTTGCCTTTAATGTCGTTCAGTTACACATAATTGAAGAGGAGAGGTTTTAATCGGTTGCTGATTATTTGAAGGAGCTATTACCCTATCATTCAAACACACCGTGAATTCCCTTTTATGGGGTCTCTCCTCTCGGCATCATCTTCTTGAAGGCAAATCTTGTAGTTCCCCTGAACCGGTAATCACCATCACCATCTGATACACAAATCAATTATAATTCTCATAGTTTTTCCCTTTTGCAAACAGAGTTTGTTGATTAATGAAGTGTGGTGGTGGTGGGTTTTTAGATTTACGCTAATTTAAACTGCATATCATTATAAAGTTGCAAACTTTAATTTGGGTTTGTCTTCTTGAATCTTGTTCAGTAATTCATTCACCCCTGGTACAAACCACCACCATGATAAAAATAAATTAATACCCTTTCAAGTTTGATAAGTTACAACAGTTTGATTAATTGGATGACTAAAGGGGGTATATGGAGAAAGTGGTTGGTTTATAACTCTATATCAAGAAATAGTTAAAAGAAAAGAAGGTTGTTCGTTATGATAGTCACTCATAAAGCTTGATTTGGGTTTTTTTTGTCATGCTGTTGTGATTGATGAGGACGCTGTAAAGATTTATTCCCATATTATCAGGTACCACCAATTCCGTGTTACCACCCGATTCTACTAATTCTATGGTTTGTTTTATTTAATCTATTGCTACCTTGCTAGATTTTAATAAGCTTTTGTGCACTGTTTTGTTTTTTTTCTTTAAATTTGTTCAGTAGTTTAATAAGCTTTCATTTGTATCATATAAAATTACCATTAATAAAAAACACTTAATGAGTGGTTTCTCAATATTTATAAACATAGTTGATGGCATATGGGCTATTTTTTGAAAGAATGCTTCATTTTATTGATATCACAATCCAAATTGACATGTTTGCCTCTTGACACCATAACAGACATTGAGATACTTTTATCTAATTATGTTGAATATCTTTCACTTATGAATTTAATTAATTCTGGGATCCTTTTTTACATATAAGTTTTTATATAAGAATATTTCATATTGAAAATTGTAGACCATCATGGTTGGTGGATACCAACCGAATTGCAACAAAGATTAGAAGTGCTTCCGGTGCATGTGACCGCGAAAACATCAAATGGAATAGCAATTCCACAAAATTATGCCCAAACTGTCACCATGTATATAGTCTATAACAGTGATGTTCTCTCTATTTTACATTCTTAAATTATTATAAAATACTTTAGGTTCATCAATGATGACCTAACATTTAAATGTTAGGTTCCAAAATTATGCTAGCATAGGAGCCCGCACTTTGCGGCGGGATTGTATGAGGGTGTTAACGATGACGTATATGTTATCAGGTGTATTCACAGGATAAGAGAAACCATATTCAAGAAATGGATAAGTTATACTACTTATTTAGTTAATATACAAATAAATGTTGATGAACCGTTAACTTAGATAGTACCATAAACTTATTTATAGTAAAACTAATTGAAAGTATTTTTACTCTCGCGTTACGACGGAACACGTAAAATGTGTTTGGATAATTTTTAACGTCAAAAGAAACTAAACAAGTTTAAGATTGTGGATGAACTTAATAAATGAAAAAGGTTTACACGTTTATAAGACGAGACCTTGATATCTTTTAAGACCGAATGAATTCAAGCTTTACCAAGCCGGCCCTGAGTAGGTCACAAGCAATCCAGCTTGTTTAGTTTTGAATGGTGGCACCCATGAATAATGGTAGGTAGTGATGGCTAACGATGGAATAAATACACGAAAATCAGTACATCTAAACATAAACTCGATTCAAAATCCATATAGATAAAAGTGCCTTTTGAAACAAATATAAAAACAACCAAAAACAGAAACTGTATTTGAACCAATGATAGGCATATGAAGTTACAAGAACATCAAACAATGCCTAACACAGGTTGTTAAAATGTATATAGCAAATTTTGATCATCCAATTTTGGGCCGTTACGATGACCTAGCATAATTTCGGTTATTTGTCCTCATACGTTTTTCCTACTAGCATAATTTTGGAACCTAACATTTAGGTTCATCAACGATGACTGGGGTTGCCCGAGGAGTTAACTTTGACCGGTCGGAACAGGAAATCACAGGGCATTTACTTGCCACAAGTGGTGCAAGTGGCTTCCAACCATACCCATTTATTGATTAACGGTTGAACAAAATGATGTAATCTGTTACACTTATCCTTAAAAGCTTCCAAGTAATTTTCATTTAGTTTTTTTCTATATGATAATATACATTTTGTGTAACATGAGTCTTTTTTATTTTGTTTAGGGATCTATTAAAATTGAAGTGTGTCCCACTCCTTTCATAGAGCAATTAAAGCTTACGATACTGGAACCAAGAAACACATGATTATTTTGAGGATTTTTATTGGCATAAAACAGGCTAAATAAAAATCGTTGTGTTAGACGGGGTCCAGCAAGGGTGCAAAAATATTATGGTTTTGTATGTAAGCCGGGTAAAAGGCGAGAAAGCAGAAAAACCAATTGGGTTATGCACCGAGGTCATTTGGGAACAGGAGAAGATAAGGAGGGCGAGCACTTGATTTCAAAAATCCTTTAACCACCACCACAGTCAAAACCAAATGAAAATGATGAAGAGATTGTTGTTGCAGACTTTGACTTTCCAATTGTTAAAGTTGACCACCAAGCCTAACTCTGTGATATTGATTATTGAACTGTCTCGTGCTGAGCGACGGGTCCCAGATTTGGCAGGCCTTAAACAATATCCTACTGAGCCTCTTGCAGGTATTTTCTCTTGTAGATTATTGATTTAGCAAAAATTGAAGAGTTACAACATCAAAACATTTCTGATTACTATTTTTAATTTAGAATGAGATGTGGCCCATGTACGAGGCTGAGGTTGAAATTTCAAGCAGGAAACTTGGTGATCATGACAAAGATATGATTAATGAAAATCATGTTTTTAGGGTACCGGGAGCTAATAATGAGTCAAGTTGGAGAAGAATCAACATGGTGGTAT
The DNA here is from genome assembly GCF_021521415.1 of Bidens hawaiensis. Lineage (NCBI taxonomy): Eukaryota > Viridiplantae > Streptophyta > Magnoliopsida > Asterales > Asteraceae > Bidens > Bidens hawaiensis. The sequence continues at coordinate 109,456 of NW_027494559.1, forward strand.
AGCGAGTCACAATATATATTAAATTCACAACAGCATGTTGACGGGCTTACTTTGTGTGATGAATTTTTTCATGTCAATCTCCTTAAAGTTCTAATAGAAGACCATAAACGAAACGGGCTACTCAACACCTAAGTAGTTTTGCACAACATAAATGGTAGGGTTCGTAAATTAGTTTTAAACTTTTATTGTATACCGAATGCGTACTATATATATGTCTACATATGACATAGTACACACCCGTAAGCAACCGATTTTCGTTAACTTAAAAATAATTTTGCAAAGAGAAACTTAAACTTCATTTTATTTTTGTGTGATAAGTTATACCGACTATAAATTTTTACACCACCAATGTTGGTACTTTAACGAATTGAACCCCTACAGATTGAATCTGCTTTGTGTTCCCGCCGCAACATGCGGGCTCTTTACTAGTGTTTTATAAGTTATGTTTTGATTTTGAAAGACAAGATGAATGTTTTAAGACATGTTATAAATTATTATTGTAATGTTATGAAAGTTTTAATATTCCGCGAATGTTTTAATTAACTCTGATAATTGGAACTATGTTTATGAGTAAATCCAACGTCCAAAGTGAGGCACCGGTAGCGGGGCCTTACACCTAAGGTGTACGAGTGAAAACAACAGGTGGGAATTCTTAAGGAATTTCCCAAAAAATAAAAGCAATCTAATTTTTGAAAAGTTTTCTTTGAATGTTGAGGCATAGCCTCGGATTTTGTGTGTGTGTGCATAACAATAAATAATTAAATAATTATCTAAGAAAGCTGTAAACAACATATTTTGAACACATAAAGGTAAACAGATAGGCACGTATAGGGTTTCTAAACATATGTCTAAGGCAAATTCTAACGACCTATCTTAAACCTTCGGCTTTGATACCAATCTGTCACACCCCAACCTACGGCGAAAATGTCGGGGCGCGAACTGATTGTCACAGCTCTCATGGTTGCTGTGATGCACAATATAAGTTTCAATATCTATTTAATAATTTCAAATAGGTTGAGTGAGCAACACACCAGTTTAAATGTACATATAGTATAGTATAAAAATAAGTAGTACAACAAGTCATATGAGAATAAAAATTAACCAAACGAGCAAGTATAACTGAGATGTCGAGAAGCACAAAGGCTATAACGACTGGCATATGATCATACTAGACTGAGATGACCTCTCCAAATGCGGAAGCATATAAAGCAAGTAAGCACATAAACAAGTAAGGTATGAGTCGTTAACACATAAGACAATAGTTGCAGTTTTGAGTATAAGTATATATGAGAAGTATATTTACGCATATTTCCCCAAAACATTAAAAATGAGAAAAATAGGGGAATGTGGTACTCACCTTGGCCAAATAACAAAGGTGGGAAAGACTACGACATGAAAGAGATAAACCACGCTCGACGAGGTATATCAACAAACGAAATTCCTAAATAATAATATTTACGGAAATAAGAATACAAAGGTGGGAAAGACTACGAAAATAAGAAAGATGGGGAATGTGGTACTCACCTTGGCCAAATAACAAAGGTGGGAAAGACTACGACATGAAAGAGATAAACCACGCTCGACGAGGTATATCAACAAACGAAATTCCTAAATAATAATATTTACGGAAATAAGAATACAACAACGAAACCCAAAAATAGATAGAATTTCGGGATTTGATGATTTAATGAGTTCTAGCCGAAAATATATATTATAATATTTTATTATCAACGTTTTATCGTATATAATATGATTAAATAAACAAATAGTTAAAAATAAATAATTAAATAAATTTTATAGTTTATATTAAGATATTGTTTTTAAATAATTATTTTAAATTAAAAAAAAGTATTTAATGTATTTGTATATATTTTCACTATTAGAAAAGATTTCTTTTTTTAAAATAAACATTGTAAATAATAACTAATTTATATAAAATACAATCTTTTATAAAATACTTAATAATTATGCAAAATAATAAGGTTTATATTTATATTTAATTATGTATTTTAAATAAATTAAGCCTTTTAAAATCTTTATCAGTTTTTAATAACTAATATATATATATATATAGTTTTATCCGAGGTTCGGAAAAGTGGCTAGTTAAAAAGTCGGTTTTAGTAAAGTACCAATTAATTATTATATTTATAAGTATGTAATATAAATAAAGTGGTTGAGTATATTAAATAAAATGTTTAATTGGTTTAATAACAAAAACATATAAAAAACAACGCATCTGCCGGGACTCGAACCCTCGCAGATGGCTGACACTCTACTTAACTCACACACCCCAGACCAGCTGTCACACCCCAACCTACGGCAGAAATACCGGGGCGTGATCTGATTGCCACAGCTCTCAAGGAACTATCATTGAATTATGAAGCGACAATATCTAATTAATTTATTTATTATCAAATAACATTCATATACAACAAAAATAAATAAAATTACAAATACAAAACCAACTATTTTTGTATATGTTTTATCCGAAAGTCATCTCTATGTGAGCTTCAGTTCGATAAGCAATCCAATCTATAACCTGCAAATGCGTACAAAATATATATATTTGTCAACAACACATGTTGAGTGAGTAGATTCACCAGTTTTGACACAAACAAAATGATAATATATAATGATATAAATAATAGAGTAAAAATAAGCAAAACTGTTATCTGTGAGTATAAACAATGAAAGTGTTAAGCAAGTAATGAGTGTCGGTGAAACCATTGCCAATGCGATCGGGCTCCGGCCACTACGACGGTCGTATGATCATACTATAATGAGATTATGTTGGACCTCTCCAAATGCGATTCAAGTAAGCAAGTAACATGTAGTCATTCAATTGATACACAACACAAATATCACAGTTTGCGCCTGAGAAATAATAAGATAAATAATTCGATAAATGGTACGGAAGTGTCCCTAAAACATTTGAAAACAAGTAAAATAGGGGAGTGATTACTCACCTGATTAGTAGAACAAAACATAAGTGAGGATGTGAGAATGATAAATCCTTCGAGATATACCGTCAAGGATTCCTAGGTAAATAATATTAATATAAATTAATTAATAATGAGACAACACGTATAAAGAATTAAAGTTTCAATGTGATTTGAGTTATATTCGGGATTAAGATGTTTATAAATTGATCGAAGGGTTTATGTTGTTATTATTAATCAATATTATTAGTTATCATGAATTCACAAGATTATTAGCTTAAATATTTATACTAGTAATATATAATTTATAAATAAAACATGAGATATAATACACTTACATAAATAAAGGTTTAAATAAATATTGCAATTATATTAATAATTATAACTCGTAATATAATAAATACTCTAATACCAACGTTGGAATATATATATATATATATATATATTAAAATCTCTAACGATAATCTAACTTTATAAATATAATTAATACGTTCTGAAAATACGTTGACTATAATCTTTGTTTAAAGAGTAAACATACATATAATATATATAAATATAAGAAATTGGTAAAAACGATTGATGACGAGAAACGTCAATAATGATGTTCGGGTTTTAATAAAGTTCATTTAAAACAATATATATACTTATAATACTTATAAAGTGCGTGTGTGTATATATAACGAGATTATTTGCCAAGAAACGTAAAACTTAATGGTGTCGTTTAAATAAAATATGGTTTAATTTATATTTATTATGAATTAAGATAATTTATAACCCATTAAAACAATAAAAGAATAAAAGCTGGGCTGGGGGAGGCTCGAACCCGCGCCCCCAGCCGGCTCGTGACTGGAACACAGATACCAGCAATCTGAACTGGTGCAACAGATGGGAACTTGATGAAAATAATAATTTAAGACCATAACTGTTTAAATCCCAATTCAACCCAAAACCCTAGAATCGACAATCACTTAATCCATTATATGTCCGTTCAATTAATCATGGGGTTATCATTATATGGAGTACAACGAACTGAAAACACACTTTGATTACCTTAGTCGTTATGGAATTGATGATGAACGGCTACCCAGACCCGACTGCCCCAACGGTGACCAGAAAACATATATGTAGGCCACGACAATACGATTAAATATGTGGTTTTAATTGGCGATGGGTAGGGGATGATAACTATAAGGTTAATTGCATTACGGTGGTCGTTTACGTGTATTTTGAATGAACGGTTTGGCCGCTAGGTAATATACGAAATTCGCATTATAACAGATTTGTTTTTCCAAATTAAATTGCGTCGGTGAACCAATTTTAGCGTGATTAGCGTGATCCTTAACCAATTAACAAAAATACAACGAGAATTGTGGTTCACTGAAACATAAACGGCTCACGAAATATGGGTACACGGGTTTGGATAGTGGGTTTGGATTAATGGGTTATTATTAATATAATAATATGAAGATGTTGCAGTTTGGTCCCTGAACTATCAATTTGGAATCATAAACAAGTAAAAGTATAGTTTAAGGTTAAAGTTGTATAAGTTTGAAGTTAATTTATATTTAATAACTAAATATAATAAACAACTGTTGATAATAATATTATATACTCGAAAGATGCGATATTTTATCGTTTGAAATTACCCGAATATTAAAACGGGTCGGGTTACAGATATTACACAATATTCGGAAAAATCTGAGTTGTTACACCAGCTGTGCTTGGGTGTCAGTTAGTAACAATATCAGACTATTTAATTATAAACCAGTAGTTATAAACCCAAACAATACTATGAACCCTAACAAATCTATCGATCAAACCGTGTATTGATTGATCAATATAGATTAGGGTTCTTGCAAAACAGATTAGGACGATCATAATCATATAACTAGTTACCTGTAAAGATGATAAATCGAGGGTTAAATTGATCGATAGTAGGCCGGCGATGGTTTTATCCAGAACAGGTCCAAGAACGACGTGAAAACTTAATTAACCTTAGGGTTATTGATGGCGTTGCTAGGAGGATTGTATATACCCGATTAATTGTATTATTACGAACGTTTATATGTATAACAAGATTGGTTCTATGTCGGCATGATATATATCGAATCCATATTGATTGAATTAACTAAAATAAATTGTCGGTTAGGTCGTTTATAGTAACAAGAATCATATGCATGATGTAAATTTGATTATTGACGAAGAATAAGGCTCAAGATATTGATATGGGTCGCGGTTTGGGTTTATGGATCACAGATATGGGTTCAAGTTAATGGGTTAAGAATCTGGATAATTATATATTATTTTCATTTAAGCCCTTGGAGATTGAAGGTGGAAACCTAAATAGGTAAATGTTTGGTTTTGGGTGGTTTTTGCCAAGTTAAGAAAGTTATATTTATATCCTATATAACTAATTAAATAATGATATACTAATAACTAAGTTTGTCGATAAATGCGATATATTCTTTGCTAAATTTCTGAATATAAGGCGGGCCGAGTCAATATTAATTTAGAAAGTTCGACGTGTTACAGTCTCCCCTACATTAGGGAATTTCGTCCCGAAATTAAAGAAAACCATTAAATGTACAGAAAAAATGAGATTTTAAAATAAAATTTTAAAAATTTATCAACAGCACAGAACTTTGAATAGTTAAAATAACGCTCCAAATGCAAATCCGATAAGGGCACTTATATATAGGATGTACCAGCGGCGTATCCACCATGTCCTTATCATTTTTACATTTGCACCATTATCCAACCACTTTCAATTCTATATTATGGCACACAATCTTACGCATCATGATTTCTATGCGAGGGCTTCGATAATTATGTTCTGGATCATAATTATTTTCATCGCCGAATGGTCCACATGATTCGTCCCATCGTGTAGATTTACGAAACGTTTAAGTAAAACAAGATTTTGAGGGAACAAAATTTTTAATGAGTTTTAATTTAGAACACTAGAATGTCACTTATGTATAAAATAAATTCAAAAGTTATGCTGGATTTAAATAAAGCAAAGAAATTTTAAGATGACTTTTAAACGTAAAGATATAAGTATTTAAAGTTTAAGAAGGGATAGCTTATATATAGTTAAGGTTAATGAGGGTAAAGAAATAGGATAGAAGTAGGCTTCAATAAACAATCTATTTAATCAAAAGAAACTTTATTTATTAGATAGAATGTAAATAGTTCAAATTGGAAATAATCCAAGGCCATAAAGAGACGTTACAATACGTAATTAAGAAAAAGACAAAACAGAATTAAGATAGATAAGGAAAATGGCAAAAGTATTCGGGGTCTCTGTGTAGCTTAATTGACGTGACTTGAAGCACCATGAGCATTTGCATTTATAGGGGTTGTAGCTGTAGATTGATTTGGGGTAGTTGAATAACGTGAGTTTGAACAGTTTGCAAGAAGGTTGTTTGGTGGAATGTGTCTGGTAAACTTGAGCTTGTGGTTGCCAGGTGTGGTAGTGTTGGATTAAGTAAGGTTGACCTTGATTGATGGGAGGAGCTTGAGGGACATGAGGTTGATGGGTTTGAGCCTGGTAAGCATAGGTCAAATAGTATGGTGTAGTCGTAGATTGGGCTTGATGAGCTTGGGTAAGTTGAGGGCACGCATTACAGAGGTGATTTGGGTTTCCACAATGGTAGCAAGCACGGGTATTAGGAACACCAGGTTGAGCAAGAGGGGTAGGTTGTTGCGGAACAGCTTGTGCGGTATGCAGGACATGCCAGGTGTTAGCAAGATGGCCATAACAGTTACATTGGGTGCAACGACGGCATAGAGATTTAACTGGGTGGTGATGGTTGCAAATGTAGCACAACGGGTAAGGACCAAGGTTAGGTTTCTTAGTTGAGGATACTTGCGGGTGGGTAGGATTTGTTGCAGCAAGGTTCTTACGTTTCTTGTTGTGAGGATGAGTGGAGGTAGATGGTTTGTAGTCACTAGGAGAGGAATTTGTGGGAAAAGTTGAATCGATTGCATTGATGTTTTGAATTTGGGTCACTATCCTAGAGATCGCAACAACTATCTCTTTGGTGATACAGGCAGCCATATGGTGGTAACGAGAACTAGACGATTGATGTTGAGGACGACGGTGATTTCTTAATTGAGACATTCTACGAGGACGAAAAAAACGAAGATTTATAAGATGAAGGATAAGTTGAGGGAAATATTAGGATAATAAAATGTTTAGGTATGTAGGTAACTTATAATAGCATTGCCTTGAGAAGTAAAGGGATTTCGTCATGAGGACTAAAAGTAAATGTTTATAAGATGAGGGGGTACATTGCGTAAATAGTTGTTAAATGATGTAGTCAATAAGATTAATGTGTGATGACTACACGAGGAGTTAAGTCAGTTTAAAATTTAGATTTGATTAAGTTTACAATAAACTAACGAAATATAAATCGTGGATGTTGGCCTTCCATGGGCTTTCAATGGCAATTTGAATGACCCAACAAAACTAACGAGTAAAAACAACTGAGTTGGACAGCCCATGAGCGTTACATGGCAATTTGATTGTCCCAACGAATTAACGAATTAACAATACAATGAAGTTTGTTGGCCCAATGAGCGTTACACTGCGTTTTAACCGACCAAACTAATAACGAACTATCGAAATAAATATGGGTAGTCGTGATTACTCCAACAAAAACACGAAAACAAGTTGAGAAATGGATAGTAGGAGTGCCCATGGGTTCCATGGATTTTTCACCCAACTAACCATTTAAATAACGGAACACAATAATCGGGAAAACCAAGTTTAGCCATGAATCACCTTGAATTCGGTTTAAAAATATACAGGGATGCAACCACTAATGTGATCACAATTGACAACTTAGGGTGTCGGTCATATGGCATTTACGGGTATCGCTCGGGTCCATAGGGTTGAGTACTGTGGTCAGGTTATCACCCACGTATGGAATAGCATCTTACCTTTGGTTCAAAACTCACCAATACCATAAAAGATTCAAATCCAATCCAAACATTCCTTAATTCATCCGATTATCCTCAATTTGACCCAAAATCAAATCAAACAGAGACTTAACACAAATACTATCAAATATCAATCTGATAACATCAATTAACAGTCAAATCAAGCGTAAACGAGCACCGAAAGCTCTGATACCACTTGTTTGAACCCGATTAACCATTAAACAGTACACAAATCTAATATCTGATACATGTACGAATACGATTAACCTAAATACGGATCTAGTTCATTATTACGTTTAATTATATGCTATATGTATATATTATCAGTTGTATGTATGTGTATAATATTAGTACGAAGCTTGAGAGAGAATTGGACAGCAATTCGTTAATCTTAAAACTCAAAACCTACATTAATAGTGAACAGTGTTCACTGTATATAGAAGATGGATCTAGTTCGTTACACATTCCGTAACGAACTAGCATCCACTTCGTTACATACATATTAAACAAATAAACTTAGCGAATCACCCCCTGATTCGTTAAACATCCTTAACGAATCAGGAGGGATAATAACTTAGATCTAGTTCGCTAAACATCCTTAGCGAACTAGACTATACTTTAGCAAACTAACTTAATACCTTAATTATTTATTACATGAATAAAACGTCAAATACATAAATGATAAATACAAAGACTCGAGATGCAAGACCGTGCACTAACAGACACCCCCTTCGTCTTGAGCTCTTTGTCTTTTAAATTACTTAACGTGCTTGGTTTGCCAGTCTCTGCATCTATGGATCCCGTTCTCAAGACATACACGCACAACGCGTTGGAACTGCATAGCCAGATTATAGTCTTCAAGTCGTTCAAAACAAAATCTTATTCTTATGTAGCACGTCGTTGTCGGTCTCGGTCAAGTTGACTAGCCACATTGGATCAATGATCTTGATCAGCTCAGTCTTCACACCTTTACCTAAAACAATGACGGCCTCGCCAGTTCTATTGTCGTAATACCAGCGGTTGAATGAGTTGACGATGTGTTGATTCAACGTCTTCATTGGCACACGCATCATGGTTTTTGGCGGATTTACCTTAATTACAAGCTCCCTCCAGCCCGTCCTTGGATCAATTTCATCAATACGTTTACGTGTAGGAACCTGTGGCTTGAAAAACTTGAAACCATGGTTGACTTCGAACAGCAGGTGTTGATGAAACCACTTTGCATGCTGATTTCCCCCACGATTAATAAAAGGACGACATGCTAAAGTCCTATCCCATCTCGGTAAAGAAAGAACGTCCGTTATTTTTCATAATACTGGACGCCTTTTTCCCACTTAACAATACAAACTTTTAATTCAGAATCGAAAAGCCAAGAAACGATGTCACCTTGAACTTTAGATACAGTCTTGAATGAAGTCATCTGATTGGCTTTTGCACGAGCAGCAGCTTCATCCTTCTGTTCTTGATCCACATATCAATAAGCCTCAATGACTTTACGATATTTCTTGTTTCGATACCCAAACCATCTTGCAATATCAGCATCAGTCGGGTTCTCAATTGAATTGAATCTCGTATCAATTACTTTCTTACCCTTAGACACCTTCTCCATATTATCCTCAACGGCTTTAAACATTTGCTCATTAAATACTGGAGAACCTTGATCAACATTTGTATGTTGAAACAAGCCAGGATACTCCTCCGCTGTCACATCTTCAATCTCAACCTCTTCATCTTCATAAATAAAATTTGTATTCATCTCAACAGTTGGATCATTTAAGATTTCTTCATCGTTTAATACCTCAACATCAGACTCAGCTTCTAACACGGTTAATTCGTCATCATTCAATCCAAGCAGTAATGAAATCTGCTCTCATGTTAGTGACCTTTCAACGAACTCACCAACCTCAATCTCGTTCCTATTCACCACACTTCTGACCACTCCTGATCCATCAACAAAGATAACGGTGTCAGCTTCGATCATCTCAATTGGTTTAGCAGCTGTGTAATCTTGATGAACAATGATCTACTTTTCCGAATCTCCAACCCCACTAGTACCAGCACCTGAGGATGAACCATGAGATTGTTTAGGCTCACCTCCTGTACCAGAATCATCCGGATCTTCCTCATCATTCTTGATCTTCTAAAGTGCATCATCTTTGCAAGTTAACTGCAAGATCAGAACCTCCTATTCTTTGAGCTTCACCCCCTTAGACTCAACAATTGCACGAGGCTCCTTTGTTTCTTTCTGACAAAACGAGACATAATCCATCAGCCTTCTTTGGTTTTCCATGAGGCGTTCTTGATTTAGGCTGTCAGCAGACATTTTATTTTCATACAAATGAAGAAGATTCAAGAAGCATGTCTGTTTGACGATGTGGTGGCATATTATAAAGAGATGGATGAACTGGCAGGATTGGTCCCTGAGGCCGTGTAATTCTCATAAATGAAACATCACTAGGTGAAGGGGGGCCGAATGGACGGTGTTGGAGGAACAGTAGAAGGAATAACAGAAGGCCTTGGTATTTCAGCTAAAGCCATTTGAGGAATCATACCCAGCCTGTCGTGAGGAACCATCGTCATCGTCAATGTAAGCGTCGGAGTGCTAGTAGTAAGCGGCACTGCCGGGCGTTAAGGAGTAGTAGGATGAGACGGTTGAACACCAAAAGAAACTCCAGCCCCAGCTGACACACGTCTCTTTGTTGAACCTTCAGTTGCTAGCTCTTTACCCTTTCGCTTTCGTTGAGCTGCAATTGTAGCAGCTAACGTAGCTTCAACTGCAACTTGTTGTTCAAGAAGAGCTGCACCACTATCATCACCATTAACACCATCATCACCATCATCACCTCCATCGTTCCCACCTTCTCCTCCCTCACGCTCGGAATCTGAGTCATCATGGATTCAGCGATCCTCGGGAGGACATACATTATCAAGATTAATAATATGACCAATCAGGCGTTTGGTCTTTGGTTTTACTTTCCGATAGATCGTCATTCTTCGCACAGTATCAGCCTTCATGTGTTCTAAAGGAAGAACATCATCCACCAATGATTGATCAATAACCAAGTTGGGAATCAAGTCCTGAATAATCAACTGTAGAAATCTTGGATACATTAGGAACTTCTTCTTTTGGGCCGTTTGTTGACATTGCTCCTTCAGATGATAGAAGATCATTTCTGAGAAGTTAAATGGTTTGTTGAGAACAAGCGCCACAAAAGCCGATTGCAACATGATTCGGCATTCATCAAAACCACCTCGACGACCACCCAAACAATGAATCAATACATGTAGTAGATACTTGTAGGGTGGGCACAGTCCAATCTTGTTAAACATAGAGTTTTCAATGTTGCCACCATAAAAGACACGACGAAACAAACCCTTGATTAATTCCTTGTCGAACTCACATGGATTTTCCTCATTGTCTCCAAAACGAAGCACACGTCTAATCACATCAATATCCACTGTGATAGGAGTTCGGTTGATTGTGGCTCGAATGTGGTTCGAATGTGGTTCTCTACTTCAACGTACTCAGCTGTATTCTAGAATTGTCTAATAATGCTCAAATAAACTTTGGGCCGAGCAGTTATAGCAAAGTGTATCACCGAACGACGTAAGAATGCTAGCATATCCCCAAATAACGCATCGTCAGCAACGTTTGGATCAACATAGGCACAAATGTTGTGTTTCTTGTCATATGGCAGCAGAGGCACTTCTCATGTTCTTGTTGTTGATGTTGTTCTTGTTGAGCAACAGGTGGATCTTGATCCATTTGATCAGCCATAATACTGTATAAGTAAAGTCGAAAATAAGTAACCATTAATTATGATAACATAAATATTATATTTATTTAAACAATTTAAAACATTATTATAAATATAATTAAAATGTTTTCCGTTAAAGAATCAGTCTGATTCGTTACAAAATTTATAACGAATCATCTGATTCGATATCAAGTAAATTGTTGACGAACCAGAGATAGCGAATTACTATTGAAAAGACGAATTAAGAACTAGTTCGTTATAATTTATCAACTAATTCGTTATAATTTAACAAATGCACATTTGATTCGTTATTAAAAAAAATCGCTAGTCTAGTTCGTATGATTTACTTAACGAAATGGACACGCATGATTTCCAATTCGCTAAGTATAATGAATGGCCAACAAAAAGGCTTAATCTTTGACTTTCTTGGTCAAGGTCAAAATTGACAAGCACATTGAGAGTCAAAATTACAAATCGGAGATTGATTACTCCATAATTATCGATGGGTAGCCAAACAAACGACTATAAAGGTCTCGAAACCCACAACGACCAAAATGGTATTGATTTGAACATTCAAAACATGAAATAAGGTGCTTAAGTTAGGGTTTAAACCAGAACAGAAAACCCCAATAGTGACCACAGATAATCCACCCATTAAGCAATATCAAAATATAATCAAAGGGTACCATTGAACTCGGAAACTCATTCCGATGATCATGGTAACCGATTCAAGGTCCATTATAGCATATACATCAAGGTTCAAAGAAACTTCAAACAACGGTAACAATATTAACTTAATTACTCTATTTAAACTATATGATTTTCGACTAAAAGTACAAAGAAATGATCGTATATACCTTATACTCACAATGGTATAATCAAAACTCAGAAAAATGACAATCAAAAATTCTGAAAATTTTGGGCAGGGTGACTTTGTAATATTGAAGAAGAAGAGTGTATAGTAGGACGGTTCGTATGCACGCCGTCCTATATACACTGACACTGCACGATTCCCAAGGTAACAAATCAGACGATTCGTTTGAAATTTAAATTAACGAATCAGATGATTCGTTAAAATCAATTTAACACGTGTCATGACGAATTAGATTCAATTCGCGTCTAATTCGTTAGTTTATGCTTAACGAATTGAAGCCATTCGTTACAGAGTGTGGAAGCGAATTAGGATAACGAACTAGAATGTAGTTCGTCAAAATGGCCTAATTCGTTAGCCATAAATTAACGAATTACAAATTTAAATTGTATTTTAAATTAATGAACTAAATAAATAAAGAATTAAATAATTAAATAATTATTCAATTATCTTAAAAGAATTACCGAGGACATTTATCTCGATAATCGAATACTTTAACGTGTTTTTCATTTAAAAACACTTAAACTTAAAATTAATAATTATAAAGCAGACGGCTGCTCTCGTTGCATCTATTAAGGTAAAATAAAATAAAATACTTAAGGATTACCAAGCTCGATAATCAAATAACTTAAAAACGTTTCACGTTTTTTAAACATAATTAAAAAAATTAAATAATATGTAAAAAGAAAATGAAAAATATTTTTGGTATTTTGTTGAGTTTGAGCAGAGAATCATATTGACCAAAATGCCCTTCCATCACAGTTTTATAATTCAGCGATATAATGACTTGCGTTAAGTCGGTCATTGATATTGTTGTCTACTTAAATCCTATAACAAGCCTTCAAGCATTTTTGTGATATGATTAATTATTCAGTTAGCACACAAAATATCAGAAACTATCAGCCTCTAATCGCGGTTCAAGGTTAATTTGATTTTTGCCAAATCACCCTAACTTGACTTAAACCGTTGTAGTGTTGATCAAATTTTTTTTTATGTTTTTAGAAATTTTGAGCAATGCATCAAGTTTCCATTACTGTGAGTGAGCATGCACGAGTCCATCTGTTGGCTTACATACATTGTATCCCCTGGGGTCCGTTTCTTATTGGCATTGAGGTGCGCGCAAGGGAGGAACAATTGTATGACTAACAACGGATTTTGATCAAGTCAGTTATTTGGATTGTATGAAATACAGCAGTGATCAAGTTTAATGACTTTGGGTTTGCTCTAAAAGCGAATGAAATATTCATGTTTATGAATACCCAGATGATTAAGCCGCATAAAGACTCACAGTGTCCAGAATCCTAAAGCTTGTTATTTGCTTTATTATATTTTTGGATGATCAACAACTATAAGGCTTGAGTATGACTAGTTATTACATTTCTGCCATCCTCACCGAGACTTTTGCTAGAGACTAACACCCCTTTCAATTTGGCTTTTCTTTATGTTTATATCACTTACTTTACTCTAACAACTTGTTTAAGACCTATCAATGCACCAATGATTAAGCGCTCAGTCTTTTAAGCTTATATCTTTCCAGATTTGGGGTCAAATAATCAATGTACTAACATTTTCTCTTTTTGCTTCAAAAACTCAAAATTTTGAGGAGCATAAAAAAAATAAAATTTAATTACCCCAGTTAAAGTTTATAAATTAATGGCTATCCTGTCAATCTACACGTAGATAACAGGACCAAAACATGCAAGCATGCTCCACATACTTAAATAACCGACATAATTTTCAGCGAGAAAATAAGTTAAAAAGCATAACACACACCCCAACTACTTTCCATTATCAGATAAATGGTTATCCTGAATATTTATAGAAAATTATAATGACCAACCATATACAAGTATATGTTCTTCAAACGGCAATAATTGACATATTTTTCAGTGAATGTAAGCAAAAAATTTTGGTTTTTCTCTTTACATACAAAAGAACACAATCTTTTTGTCTTTTCGGATTTTTCTGTACAAACAAAAATTTACAATCTTTTTGATTTTTCAAATTTTATAACTAAAATTTCACAATCTTTTTGAATTTTCAACTTTTAAGATGTTTTTGGATTTTCAAATTTTGAAACATAAAGACATGAAAAACACACTATTTTTTAATGTTTTAAATTTTTTAATGTTTTTGGATTTTTCTATACAAACGAAAAGCACAATCTTTTTGTATTTCCTATTTTCACCCCTAAAAGCCAAAATCAAAATAAAATTTAAAATAAAAAATAAACTGAAAGCAAAGATAGTTATTCTAGTTTCAGAATATCAGCAAGGGTCTTTAAGCCATTTAAACCAAGCAAAAATTTAAAACATGTTTTATCAAATGCCTTGGTAAATAAGTCAGCCTTTTGAAAATCTATATGTACTTTCTCAAGGTCAATTAATTTCTTTTCATAACAATCCCTTATAAAATGATATCGAATTTCGATATGTTTCGTTTTAGAGTGTTGTACGGGATTTTGGTGATGCTAATGGCAGCAGAATTATCAATCAAGATGGGAGTAGTAAGAAACTTCAAACCGTAGTCGCGAAGATGTTGTTGTATCCACAAAACCTGGGAACAGCAACTCGAGGCTGCAACATACTCAGCTTTGGCGGTTGAAGTGGAGACCGTTGTCTGCTTCTTACACTGCTAGGAAACAAGCCGCTTCCTAAGAATTGACATCCCGCTGTGGTAGACTTGAAATTAATCTTGTATCCTCCACAGTCTGAGTAGGAATAGGCGGGAAGATCAAAAGTATCATCTTTGGGGTACCATAACCCGTTGTCAGGATTGCCCCTAAGATATTGAAGAATACGTTTGACCGCTGCTAGGTGAGTTACTCGGGGACTAGCTTGGTACCTAGCACATAAACAAACAGCAAACATTATGTCAGGTCGAGAAGTAGTAAGGTACATCAAAGAACCAATCATAGCTCGATATAGGGTAGGATCGACAGTATCCTCCAATTTATCCGGTGATAAATTGTGATCCATGGGAAGAGGAGTAGAAGGGATTTTTCCGGCAGTAATCTTGAATCGACTCAAGACATCGTTCACATATTTTGTCTGGTGAATGAAGATTCCTTTCACAGACTGATGAACCTGCAACCCTAAAAAGAAATTCATCTCTCCCATCGAACTCATCTCGAATTTGGTTTGCATTGATTTCTCAAACTTCTTACACAACGTGTCGTTTGTTGACCCAAAGATTATGTCATCTACATAAATCTGGACGAGGAGAAGATCATCACCAATATTTTTATAAAACAAAGTGCAGTCAACAGTCCCACGTTTGAAACCATTATCCGTTAGATGGTCGGCGAGCGTGCCATACCAAGCTCTCGGGGCTTGATGGAGACCATATAATGCCTTGTTTAAAAGATAAACACGGTCAGGATAATTAGGATATTCAAAACCCAGATGCTGTAAAACAAAGACTTCCTCATGAAGTTCACCATTGAGAAAAGCACTCTTGACATCCATTTGGTATACTTTAATGTTCTTGTAAGCTGTATAGGCTAAAAAGATTCGTATGGACTCCAGTCTTGCAACCGAAGCATACACTTCAGTGTAGTCAATACCCTCTTGCTGATGAAACCCTTGCACCACTAATAGTGCCTTGTTTCGCACAATCACCTCACGATCGTCTTTCTTACACTTATATACCCACGTAGTCGGAATCACCTTATTGACTCTAGCAGGTTTGTCGATAAGATCCCAAACACCCAAACGTGCAAATTGATGTAATTCTTCTTGCATGGCTTCTACCCAAGAGGAATCTTGAAGTGCCATACAAGGAGTCGTTGGCTCAACTTGGGATAGAAAGCAAGTGAATTGAGCAAGATTTACAATCCCAGACGAGTGCAAGTCAGCATAAGCACACAATACATTATTCTCATTTGATGAAGCAACTTGATGTCGTGTTTGAACTCCAACATCAAGTTCTCCAATAATATTTTCTTTCGGATGATAATTATGAATCCTAAGAGTAGGATTCTCAGGAACATCAAAGGTTTCAAATAAATTAGTATAGTGTTCACCCAGGTCGTGAGATGAAACATCACTATCAAGTTCGATAACTTGATCAACAACTGGAGTGTCATCAGATGAAGTAGATGCGTTATCGAAGAGAACTGGAGAATCATTGTTAGGATCTTCTGTTGGAGCATCGATTGGAACTTCAACATCATTTGAACTTGAAAATCTTGGAATTACCAATTGTGCTTCAAATTAAGCACGAAATAAATCTTCATCTGGTTGATCAGTTGTTGGTGTAAACGAATTGAATAAGCCATCATAGTCAAACATCCAGTCGGGACCTTTCCCTTGAGAAGGAGTAGTGTACTTTTAACAGTCCACATGGTACCATTCTTCAACACAACCAGACGTAAAATTAAATAATCGTTTCTTAGGAGAAGCATAACCCAAGAAATACCCTTCAATGGCTTTTTCATCAAACTTTCTCACATCCTTTTTCAACATCGTACATGGACACCCAAAAGGTTCCAAGTACTTTAAATTAGGTTTTCGACTATTCAACAGCTCATAACTTGTCTTCTTGAGTCTTTTAACAGTTAGAACTCGACTGAGTGTATAACAAGTTGTATTCACCGCCTCATTCCAAAAATGAATAGGAAGCTTTGAATAAGCAAGCATCGTTCTAGCAGCTTCAATCAACGTTCTATTCTTTCGTTCAGCAACACCGTTTTGTTGTGGTACGTATGGGGTACTGTATTCACGATGAATTCCCTTTTGTAAACAAAAGAAATCCAATACAGTATTTTTAAATTCAGTACCATTGTCACTTCGAATTCTCCTCACTTTCTGTTTGTATAGTGATTCGATCTTAGTGATTAAATTTTGAACGAGAACCGGTGTTTGATCTTTCGAACTCATAAACAAGACCCGTGAGTATCGTGAATAATCATCAGTAACTACCAGGCAATACCAATCTCCAGAAATACTCGCATGATTCACTGGACCGAAAATATCCATATGAAGTCGTTCAAAAGGAGTATCGATGGAATTTAGTAACTTAGAAGGATGTGACTTTTTCTTCTGTTTGCCCTTTTTGCAAGAAACACAGTGATCTGATAACTTAAAATTCTTCAAAGAGACACCTTCAACTAGGTCATTTTCCATGAGATAGTTCATCTTACGAACATGTATGTGACCCATTCTACGATGCCATGGAATAGAATCTTTCTCGGTTTCTTTCGAGACAAAATATGTTTCGATCGTTGTGGATACTTTAGAACTCATATTTATTAAGACATAAATATCATTTGATCGAGGTGATCGCATGACAACCATGTCCTCGGGAATCACATACCCCGGTTTTAAAATCAGACACTCTTTATCTGTAAATACTGTAGTGTATTGCTTGTCACAGATTTGCGACACACTCAATAAATTATGATCTACTTTATCACAATAATTAACCTTCTCAAAAGTAATATGCCCATAAAAAACATCACCTTCCTGTGTAATCATACCCACAGAATTCCCAGCAAACTTCACATAACCCCCTTGAATTTTTGTTACATTTGTTAAGAGGTCGAGATTTCCAGTAATAAGACGAGAACATCCACTATCCATGATCCAGTTTTCACCAGAAATGGTCTTGGATGTACCCTACACACAAACGAAAATGATTAGTTCAAAAGGTAGCCCAGGCTTCAGTCTTGGGCACCTTTTGATTTTCTTGAGAAAAGTTAATTTTAGTTGAATTCAACTGTTTGTTCAGCAACTTGAGAATATGTTACAGGTTTCTTTGACTTTCGTCTTAGATACGCAGCATGAACTACATTTGAATTCACATTTTTGCATAACGGTTTAGTTGAAATAAACTTTGGTTTAACAGAACCATGAGTTTCATTCACATGAACAACTTTTCGAGGATTCACGTTTGAGAACATAATATGAGTATCATCATCATGCGACACTGGTCGTTTCAGAATTTCTTTTGACAAAGGAACCGGTTTGAAATGGTCCTTAACAAAAGGATGAAGATTCTGATAGCTCTTCTGGCCACAATTTCTCACAACATGACCTTGTTGACCTCAAAGGAAACAGCTTCGCATGTCCACATGATTATGTTGAGAATTAGTCGGAACATATGACACAGAATATTGATGATGACTCACATTTTTTGTCATGCTCTTAGAAAAATCATCAGATAACTCAGATTTCTTTTTCTAATAAAAAATCTAAGTTAGAACAATTTGAAAAACTTTTCAAAGTATCTGTTCCAGTTGACTTTACAAATTGAACTTTCTTAGCTTGTTTTAAAAATTGCTTTGCTTTAGTCAATAGATCACATGAAGCTGATGTTTTATCTTGAGCATACTGACGTTCAAGCTCTTGAATCTTGAAGGTTTCATTGTGGAATACACTCTCAATAAGTTCTGGTTTAATGATACTTATTGGAATGTCTTTCTCAGTGAACATCATGTCTATCCCCTTTAATTTAAACACTCTACCAGTAGATGACTTGGAAACAGTTGGATTTATGAAACGAAAAAAATCCTCATCAGAATTTTTGGGTTTTTCTGGTTTCTTAGCCCTCACTGGTTTGACATTCACATGATTATCTTGTTTCACTTGAGTTGTGTGCGAACCATACAAAGCCTCCTCAAATTCATGAGGTTCACACAGTATGTGATTAGAACTTGGAATGTTCTTGTTCTTGTGTATGATTTCAGGTTTGAACACATCCACAATGATAACTTTGTCGACATTTTCAACAAAGACTTTGTTGCTTTGAACATGAGGTTTCTGAATTGAAGATTGGGCTTTAACAGTTTCATTTTTAACTGGTTTTGATTTTTCAGAAATTATTGATTCTTTAGCAATCACATCCACTTCGTGTATAGCAAAAGGATGTGGCTTGTAATCATTATGAAAAGGTGGTGGAATTTCAACAAAACCTATTCCTTTCTTTGAATCTTTTTGCTTACCAGGTACTTCGATTATTTCATTCAGCAGAAAAGAAGAGTCTCTGAATTTGCCCAATTTGTTCTTTAAATCAAGAACCTCATTTTCAAGTTCGGTTATCTTTGATCTATGTTTCAAAATTTCTTGAAACTTTTGATCATTGATGGTCATTTTTACCGATAATTCAGCCTTAAGATCATGATTACTTATAGTCAACGCTTCAATCTTCTCTATTGATTTCATTTAAGAGGTTAAAGATTGTCTATAAGTATCTTTCAAAGAAGCAATCTCCTTAACTAAATTATCATTATGGGCTTTCAATTCATCTAACTTAGGCTTATTGATCTCACAATCAGCACATGATAACTTAGAAGTATAAGTAATAACCTCATTTTGTTTAGCCATGTAAGCAGACGTGGTTGAATCACTGATTTTTGCCATACAAGCAAAAATGGTTGGAAGCTTGTTACTCGAATCATCAGAATCAGACTCAGTATCCGCATCCGAAGATAATTCACTTCCATTTGCATCTTGAAAATTCTCAGAAAATCCAAACATTGCCAGATTTGCTTGATTGTTACCACATAGCAATCTTTGTGACTAGTCATCTCCATCTACGTTGGATAACATTGCTTGAGATCCAGACGACGATGGTTTACCTCCAGAAGACTTTCCTGCATCATTTCCACTTTTACTCGATGAGTTTTGATCTTGTTTTCTAGGACCAGTATACTCCTTTTTAGGCTTATCACATTCCTTAGAAAAATGTCCAAATTCTTGACAATTGTAGCTTTTGACCTTTAATTTATCAAAACCCAATTTCTTGTTCAAAGACGGAAGATCTTTACCCGTTCTCTGCATAAACTTTTTAACTTTTCTGACTATCATAGCCATGTTCCACTTTAAGTCCATCAGTTCTAAATCATCAGGATCAATCTGATCGTAATCTTCATCAGTAAGATCACCCGTTGCAATCTTACTACTAACCAAATTCTCATATGAAGTCATGAAGGCAGACAAGAACGCGAAATTTTGTTCGGCCTCCCTCATGTTTACATTTGTTTGAGACGAGATTTGATTTGTGGGTGATGAAGATCCAGATCCTCCAGATGAACCAGAAGCACCAGAGAATCCAGTATTCCCAGCTGTGTAGAAACAGGCTCGTGGATCACTATACATGGTTGTTGCATTCTCACATGCATTTTGTGTAAGAAATGCAGTGATAGGAGAAATGGTTGAACTTAATGGCATACTTCCACCATAAAATGCATGATCT
This sequence comes from Bidens hawaiensis, assembly GCF_021521415.1. Classification (NCBI taxonomy): domain Eukaryota; kingdom Viridiplantae; phylum Streptophyta; class Magnoliopsida; order Asterales; family Asteraceae; genus Bidens; species Bidens hawaiensis. Next base: position 130,164 of record NW_027494559.1, read on the forward strand.
TGACTATCTTTTGAAGACTTTTGACATTTAAGATCGTATTCTCGTGCTCCGATCTTTTGCATAAATTCCGATGCTGTCAAATCTTCATTGTTGAAATAATTATTCTCTTTCAAAACCATCAGGAATGTTGAATAAGAACTTGGCAAAGCACTTTTAATAGTGTCAATCTTATCCACTTCAGATGTTTTCAACTTCATTTTATCCATCTCAGCTATCAAATGATTAAACCTTGTTGTCATCTATTCAACAGTCTCACCCTTAAGCAGGTTAAAGTTTCTGAATTGAAACTTGAGCATAACCTTTTTGCTTTCAGCGGTGTTTCCCATACTTCTCATACGGATATGTTGGAATAAAGAATCACAAATATTTATACTCCCTACTTGGTGAAAGATGTTTTCAGATAAAGCCATAGTAAGAGTAGAATAAGCCTTAGTCTCAATTTCCAATGATTTCTTCTCTTCAACCGAGTATTGTGAGATGGATTTAGGTGTAAAACCAATAGTCTCATCTCCAATCATTGGAACAGTGTAAACCTCATCCAAACAATATGAACAATCAGGGTGAACTGATCCTAGATGAGCACGAAAACGAGGTTCCCATTTAGCAAAATCACTAAATTTCATCAAACGTGGACATTTTGAATGTGAACCTATCTCGGTGTCCAGTTGTAACATTTGTTGCATCAACATGTTTTGGGAAGCTAATGCATACATGCTAGCCATTTTTGACAAGTTTCAAACTTTGAGGATTAAAATTGAAAGTTAATTAACGAACTGTGAACAGTGTTCATGAACTGTGAACAATTGTAACAAACTGTGAACAGTAAACAACAAATCACACCTTAAAGAAGTTAAGAATGATCAGGGAACGAATCAGGTAACGAATTAGAAATGGTTTTAACGAATCTGATCTAGTCAACAAAATTGATTTGACAAAATAAGTCAATGAATCAAATGGTCAACGAATCAGATGGTTTACTAACGAATTAGATAAACGAATCACTAAGAGAAGGCTTAGAGAATTTGATGACGAATCAGCTACAGTTGATAACGAATCAACTTATAGTGAATCAGGTTGTTACAACGGTTTGTAACAAACTTCTGACAACGAATGCCACGTGGCAAAAGTTGTTATAAAACAATTTCCGAGGTAGGACACGTGTCACACGAATCAGTTGACATGAATCAGAATATATAACGAATTGGTTCACGAACCAACCAAAACTCATAACGAATGAGCTAAATATGTTAACGAATCAATCTGAGAAGTTAACGAATCAGAATTGATTGTTAACGAATTGATTTGAATCTTCAAATCTTCAAATATTCAAACGAAGATTTCTAGATTTCTGGAAATTGAAGAACACAAACCCATAAATCAAATTTGTAATACTTAGTCAATATTTAACCAAATCGCAACCTTAGCCTACCAAATTACTCGTAATCAACACACGAATCCATTCGTATTATTCCCATAACACAATTCACTTTAATTCGTATCCAATTTAACAAAAAACTATCCCCTGTTCTCGGCTAAATTCAGATCTAACCAAAATCAGTCTAAACACAATCCAAAATCCAATTCCAATCATTCACAACTCACCAATACCATAAAACATTCAAATCCAATCCAAACATTCCTTAATTCATCCGATTATCCTCAATTTGATCCAAAATCAAATCAAACATAGACTTAACACAAAATACTATCAAATATCAATCTGATAACATCAATTAACAGTCAAATCAAGCGTAAACGAGCACCGAAAGCTCTGATACCACTTGTTTGAACCCGATTAACCCTTAAACAGTACACAGATCTAATATTTGATACATGTACGAATACGATTAACCTAAATACGGATCTAGTTCATTATTACGTTTGATTGTATGTTATATGTGTATCTTATCAGTTGTATGTATGTGTATAATATTAGTATGAAGCTTGAGAGAGAATTGGATAGCAATTCGTTAATCTTAAAACTCAAAACCTACATTAACAGTGAACAGTGTTCACTATATATAGAAGATGGATCTAGTTCGTTACAAATTCCGTAACGAACTAGCATCCACTTCGTTACATACATATTAAACAAATAAACTTAGCGAATCACCCCCTGATTCGTTAAACATCCTTAACGAATCAGGAGGGATAATAACTTAGATCTAGTTCGCTAAACATCCTTAGCGAACTAGACTATACTTTAGCGAACTAACTTAATACCTTAATTATTTATTACATGAATAAAACGTCAAATACATAAACGATAAATACAAAGACTCGAGACGCAAGACCGTGCACTAACAAAAACAACATGTGGGAATTCTTAAAAAATATCCCGAGAATAAAAGCAATCTAATTTTTGAAAAGTTTTCTTTGAATGTTGAGGCATAGCCTCGGAGTTTGTGTGTGTGTGCATAATAATAAATAATTAAATAATTATCTAAGAAAGCTGTAAACAATTTAATTTGAACACATAAAGGTAAACAGATAGGCACGTATAGGGTTCCTAAACATGTGTCTAAGGCAAATTCTAACGACCTATCTTAAACCTTTGGCTTTAGTACCAATCTGTCACGCCCAAACCTACGGCGAAAATGTCGGGGCGCGAACTGATTGTCACAGCTCTCAAGGTTGCTATCATGTACAATATAAGTTTCAATATCTATTTAATAATTTCAAATAAAACAAATATTCATTACAATATTCCAAAAACAAATAAGACATCAAACAATTATAAAATCTTATTTTAATATTGTCTCAGTTAATTTCTTCTAGCATAAATCCTTAAATGATCTTCTAACTTCAATTGCTTCACATCAAACGATAACCCGCAAATGCGTTGAAAATAAAGTAGTTTTGTCAACACAAGGTTGAGTGAGCAACACACCAGTTTAAATGTACATATAGTATAATATAAAAATAAGTAGTGCAACAAGTCATATGATAATAACAAATTAACCAAATGAACAAGTATAACTGAGATTTCGAGAAGCACAAAGGCTATAAGGATTAGCGTATGATCATACTAAACTGAGATTATGTTGGACCTCTCCGAATGCGGAAGCATATAAAGCAAGTAAGCAATAAACAAGTAAGGTATAAGTCGTTAACACATAAGACAATAGTTGCAGTTTTGAGTATAAGTATATATGAAAAGTATATTTACGCATATGTCTTGAATCGTAAAAAAACGAGTAAAATAAGGGAATGTGGTACTCACATTGGCCAAATAAGAAAGGCGGGAAAGAATACGACAAGAAAGTGATAAACCACGCTCGAAGAGGTATATCAACAAACGAAGTTCCTAAGTAATAATAATCACGAACAAGAATACAACAACGAAACCCAAAAATAGATAGAAGTTCGGGATTTGATGATCTAATGAGTTCTTGCCGAAAATATATATTATAATTTTTTATTATCAACGTTTTATCGTATATAATATGACTAGCTTTTGAACCCGTGTATTACACGGTATTTGTTAAATAATAAAAATAAATAAGGTCCGTGATTTGAAAGAATGAACAAAACACTGTTCCCGAGTTTCATTTAACAAAAGAAAAGAAAGGAAAAGAAATTAGGTGAGAAAAGAAAGGAAAGGAAAAGAAAATGTGTGATTGTATTTCATGTTCCCGAGTTTAATGAAAATTGAAAGAAAAGAAAGGAAATGAAACAACTTATGTGTTCCCGGGATGGAAGGAAAAGAAAAGAAACTCGTATTTTTGCAATTATATCCTTTGGAGAAATTAAAATTAAAAAACATGTGCGGGGTAGCGTGTTTCACAACTTTAACCTTTGCAAATTGTGTTTCAGTAACATTTATCATTTGCATACTGTGTTTCATTTGATGGTTTAGTGGTAATTAAACTAAAAAGTTTCAGCCCATTTAACACTTCTTGAAAATCTATGAATTAAAAAAAATATATCAAAGAAGCCTATAAATCCCGTCATTCATATAACAAATTTTAAGTTCATATTAAATTCAAAAGCTTTAAAATCAAAGAACCATAACCTCAATTACCTTAAAGTTACTTTTATTTCATACAAAAGCCAAATTAATCCATCCTTATTTGGTTACTACAACCTTAGACATGTAAAATCAAAACAAAGCATTAGAAATTAATTTATTAATACCTAATTGAAGAATGGTTTTGAAACATGAGTTGGGAAGCAGGTGGGTATGCTTAGCCGCTTAAAGCGTCGTTGTGTCGGAGTTTCGTAATGAACGGCATTTTTAGGTTTGGAAGGTAGAAAAGGGAAACAGATATATGAACTGATATATTAAGGGCAATATCGTAATTATAAACATACTGAGTTTGATCAAATCTCTTCCACCTTTCTTTCTCCTTGATTCTTTCCAATTTGGAAAGAAAAGAAATACAATCAATTTTCTCTCTTTTTCATTCCCTTTCTTTTTCTTTCCCTCTCAAAAAATCTCTGGAACACCAACTTTTCTTGATTTTCCTCACTTTCTTTTCCTTTCTCTCTCAAATTTGGACTCGGAACAGAGTGTAAAGTTAAAAATAAAATAAAATATATAGCACAAACAATAAGAAGTTTAGAATCTCAAATTTACAAATTCAAATATATATATATATATATACAACATTTGCCATAATTGTTTTGACCCATTACCCATTGATAACTATGATGAATGAGATGAGAGATTAGAGAATTAGAAGAGAAATTATAATTCATTTCCCAAAATTGTTTTGACCCATGACCCGTGGATATGTAAGATAAATAAGATGAAAACTTAATGAATTGTTATAACCCATTGTCCAAAATTATTTTGATTAGTGACCTATGAATAGCTTGGATGAATGAGGTGAGAGATTAGAGAGTTAAAAAGGAAATTATAACCCATTTTTCAAAATGGTTTTGCCCCATAACCCATGGATATGTAGGATAAATGAGAGGAGAGATTAGACTAATAATGAATGTGAGATTGCCACATCATCCTTATTATTTTCTTTTATTAGTATAGTTAGATTAAATAAACAAATAGTTAAAAATAAATAATTAAATAAATTATATAGTTTATATCAAGAGATTGTTTTTAAATAATTATTTTAAACTAAAAAAACATTTAATGTATTTGTATATATTTTCACTGTTAGAAAAGATTTCTTTTTTTTAATAAACATTGTAAATAATAACTAATTTATATAAAATACAATCTTTTATAAAATACTTAATAATTATATAAAATAATAAGATTTAATATATATTTAATTATGTATTTTAAATAAATTAAGCCTTTTAAAATCTTTATCAAATTTTAATAACAAATATATAAATATATATATATATAGTTTTATCTGAGGTTCAGAAAAGTGGCTAGTTAAAAAGTCGGTTTTAATAAAGTACCAATTAATTATTATATTTATAAGTACTTAATATAAATAAATTGGTTGAGTATATTAAATGAAATGTTTAATTGGTTTAATAACAAAAACATATAAAAAAACGCATCTGCCGGGACTCGAACCCGCGCAGATGGCCGACACTCTACTTAACTCACACACCCCAGACCAGCTGCGCTGGGGTGTCAGTTAGTAACAATATCAGACTGTTTATTTATAAACCAGTAGATCAAAACCCAAACAATACTATGAAACCTAACAAATCTATCGATCAAACCGTGTATTAATGGATCAATTTAGATTAGGGTTCTTGCAAAACATATTAGGACGATCATAATCATATAACTAGTTACCTATAAAGATGATAAACCGAGGGTTAAATTGATCGATAGTAGGCCGGCGATGGTTTGATCCAGAACAGGTCCAAGAACGACGTGAAAACCTAATTAACCTTAGGGTTATTGATGGCGTTGCTAGGAGGATTGTATATATCCGATTAATTGTATTATTAGGTACGTTTATATGTATAACAAGATTGGTTCTATGTCGGCATGATATATTAAGTATATCAAATCCATATTGATTGAATTAACTAAAATAAACTGTCGGTTAGGCCGTTTATAGTAACAAGAACCATATGCACGATGTAAATTTGATTATTGACGAAGATTAAGGCTCAAGATATTGATACGGGTCGCGGTTTGGGTTTATGGATCGAAGATATGGGTTCAAGTTAATGGGTTAAGAATCTGGATAATTATATATTATTTTTATTTAAGCCCATGGAGATTGAAGGTGGAAACATAAATAGGTAAATGTTTGGTTTTGGGTGGTTTTTTCCAAGTTAAGAGAGTTATATTTATATCTTATATAATTAATTAAATAATGATATAATAATAATTAAGTTTGTCGATAAATGCGATATATTCTTTGCTAAATTTCCGAATATAAAGGCGGGTCGAGCCAATATTAATTTAGAAAGTTCGAGTTGTTACAGTGGAGTTGCGATATCATGGAAATCATCAAAGCAAATTGTGAATACTCGTTCTACTATGGAAGCATAATTTGTTGCTTTAGATAAAGCTGCTGAAGAAGAAGAAGAGTGGCTCAAAAGCTTCCTAGAAAGTATTCCTCTATGGCCTAAACCAGTTCCTGCCATGTGTATACACTGTAACAGCATGGTTGCTCTCACTAGAGCTCAAAATTAAATATACAATGGCAAGTCAAGACATATTTGGCACAAACACATAACCATTAGAGACTTGCTTAAAAATGGAATTATTTCCATAAGTTATAAAAAGTCAAAGATAAACATAGCTAATCCTTTGACAAAAGACCTTAGTATAGAGCAGGTTCTCTTCACATCGAGCGGAATGGGCTTAAAGCCAAAACAATGAGTCACCACCTGGCGGAAACCTAACCTAGCAACATTGGAGATCCCATGGTCTAGGTTCAAAAGGAAAACTAGTTGGGGAAGACTCACAACAGCACAAACACAAAGGTATGCTCATTCTTATAATATTTATATTGTGTTTTCGTTGACGTTTTAGGGTTGAATACTTACTCTTAATAATGTTGATAGCTTTATAGTGGGACAAACACGGATTGTTCTAGATTAGCATTACCTATGTGAGATGGATGTAAGGTCGCATCTTTGAGAGCTAATATGGCTAAGTTCTCTGAAAGTCTCATGAAGAAAGGATTGTTCACGACCGAAATAAACACAACGGTAAGAAATGATCTATGCTTAGATATGACATGTGTGATACTTCTTGTCACATTCTACTATACAATGTGGTTAGTTCAAGACTTATAGCTCACTACCCACAAAGTAGATCCAAGTAGTGTTCACTATGAAAGATTCAAGTTTAACAACACCTATTCTGATGCGTGTCCTATCTTACTTTCCTAATTTGAATATCAAAGTTCTCTTATTTTCTATTCAATGTGGGTTATTTTTGGAGTTTGAATAAGAAAATGTGGGGTATTGTTGGAACTTTGTTGACATGGGTCTCATCCCACATCGTAAGTAAGAAAGAAAGGGTTTGTGTTTATAACCATTAGTTCAAGTAAACTCTCAAGTTGAGACCATATTGGGCTAAGATGGATGGGCTTTGTGTGTATGAATATTTAATGGGTCAAATATAGGGCCTTGGGGCTCTTCTTGACTAACTAAAATTCGTTTTAAATTTTTTAATTACGAAATCAGTTATATTTTTTATAACTGAATTTAGTGTTTGATAGTTACAAAACGGTTTTATGATTTAGGTTCCTATATAAGGATCATTGATAAGAAGAACAAAATATCCATACAACACGTTATACACAACCAAAATATCTTACGAATTCATTAAAGAAGGAACATAGAGAATTTCGTCAGAATCAAGGTCGTCATCTTGGTTGATTGCTGTGTCCTAAAATCAGAACCGTAAATCGGAAATTTCTGTTTTAGAACACTGCTTGAAGGCCTCAATCTGTTAAATTTCATAAAGATATTCTGCAAGTCAAGTGCGTTTCTCCTTTGTAAACTATTTCCCGAATGCAATTTTATATTTAGTTTGTATTTGAGATTCATTTGTGTTGATTAGTGACTTTTGGTAATAACAGGAAGCAATGATCCTCGCTCGGACTAACTGCACTCATGGTTACCTCCTATTATATACAATTCAAGTCCCAAAGGGCGCGTTCGTTTCACAGAATTCGTGAGAATTCAAAGGAATTGGAATTAAAATCCCATGACATGGCGTGTTCGTTTCGTTTGAATTGGAATCTTAATTCCATTTTTGGTGTGTTCGGTTCAAAGAATTGGAATTTGAATTCAATTCCTTCAAATTCTTTTAAATAGAGGAATTTCAAATATTTCCAAAATGTGAAGGAATTCAAGGAAATTCATTAGAATCTTATCTCGAGTTTTTTTTAATGAGGACAACGAATAAAACATTATAACTTTTTTAGTTTTTTTGTTTTTAATTTATATTTTGAATGATGAATTTATTATTATTATTTTTGAATATTTTTTAAGGGGTTTTTGATCTTAATAGAAAACCCATAAAAAAATTCAAAAAAATAATAAAAAAATTATAACGCAAAATATAAATTAAAAACAAAACTCTAAAAAACTAAAATGTTTTCGCCGTTATCAATGTTTAAAAAAAAACCCCTCTTTGATTCATATTCAATTGTCACACGAACACATTAAGAATGTATTTGGATTTCAATCCCCCCATTTTCAATTCCTATTGGAATGTTCAGATTCCAAATCAAATTCCTTCAAATTCCAATGAAACGAACGCGCTTGGTTGGTTGTTATAAAATTGTGATATATCCAACTGTGGTCTATTGGTGAATGGTGACTAAACGGTTATGAATTAAAAATTTAAGTTGAGGGTTTGTTTCACTATTTATGAATAGATTGTGTTGCTAAAAAGTTTGAGACACCCAAAGTTTAAACGACATCCTTGTCTGTTTGTCTTCACTTATAAAAAGCCCAAGGGAAGGCGATGATTGAAAGGACAAGGGTTAGAGTGCCCTTGACTTGATGACCAGTCCAAGTTCTAATCATGCCATTAACTCAATCTTTAGCTTGTAATAGAAAGGAAAACAAGCACCTAAAAACAGTCTTGTCTTTCATTCGTCTATAACTTGCTCTTCGATAAGAGGACAATTAAATAAGACATAATATTAGAGCATCTCCAAGGGTTCCTTGTTGTTAACATTTGAAATAAAAAAACTAAAGCAACAAATTCTTGACCACATTAGATAATAGTATTTGGCAATAATAGTTTGTGAGCAAAAACATGGAAGAGCCATTGAGCATGGGCACATCTAAATTCCATCTCACATTTATCTTATTTCACAACACACACATTTAAATCAAGTAGGTTGGTTTGCAAGCTGACGCCGGGTGTGTTGTAAGGGTAAACGAACCGAAATACCAACGGTACTAGACCCGGTTTAATCTTTTCTTATCTCCTTCCTTCCTCCCTCCCTCCCTCCCTCCCTCCCTGTGGATAACCCACTTGAGTCTCACTCGCATAACCCAAATTCTTCTGCAAATTATTACTATTATTATTCCAAGACCCTAATCACAAAATGTCGATTTCAACATCACTAGCAGCACCCATGTTTGCATTATGCAATTCGTCTTCAATTTCATCAAAACCCAGCCTTTCTGCCGTCCCGTTTGTTCCAAAGATTCAGTTTCAGTCGTCTCGTTGCTCTTCAACCAGAGTGTTTGCAGCTCTTGAAGCTTTGGAGGTTCAAGATGTTCAATCGTCGACGGTCATCGAAACTTCTCATTCGGACAAGGTAACTTTGCTACCTATTATTATTATTATTATTATTTTGCTTTGTTCAAAATTTAGGGGTTTAGAGATTTGAAAAAGTGGATAAATAGTTATAATTTTCAATAGTTAGTGTTTAAAGTCTTAATCAGTTCCTACTTGCTACAACATTTGTTAGTGTTTTGCAAGTTGCAAAAGATTAATCTAGTTTAGACTAATCTCTAATATATCAATTGTTATCACCTACTTGCTACAATTGTTAGTGTTTTGGAAGTTGCAAAAGGTTTATTTGTTAACGGTAGGAGAGTATACTGAATTGTTAGTGTTAAGTTGCTATACATATAAATCCTACATGTTATTAAAATTACCTATAACTTATATCTCAAATATCGGTCCTTGACCGATATCTGATCTTTTACCGCATAGATATTTTGGTACATCTATTTCACTTGCTTCATGTTTCAAGAATGAAGCAGACCATTAGTAAAATTTAAATCATATACGGAGCTTACTTAGGTTGCAAATATAGGTTAGCTATATATTAAATCATATACAGAGCTTGTTTGTATCTTAATATTCAGGTATGTTATGCTAGAAAGCAATGTTGCAGAAATCGTTTTTAATCAACAACTAGTCGGTAGGTGGTCAAACTCTGTCAAATCGGTCAAAAATCGGACCTTTCTTTAGTTTTTTTTCTTTTTTTTTGAAAGACAATCGGCATTGGTTTATGTTTGAAGTATATATGTTAACACTTTTACACTTACACGTAATTTTTCAAAACTATATTTATATACACATAATTTTGGAAAATTACATATAATAATTCCAATCCGATTAATCGCTATTAGGTACACCACCGCTCGACTCGCTACTAGCGAGTTCTACAACACTGCTAGAAACCTATAAGAAATATAAAAAGAAATTATATAAATACCTTGACCACATGTAAGGCGGTTTGATCATAATAATTGGGATGCATTTGTCGTAATGTCATGTTTTGTTGTATTTCAGATAGCACCAAAGCAGAAAATAAGGATTAAACTGAGGTCATACTGGGTACCTTTAATTGAGGATTCGTGTAAGCAAATCATGGATGCTGCTAGAACAACAAACGCGAAGACCATGGGGCCCGTTCCGTTGCCAGCCAAAAAGAGAATATACTGTGTGCTTAAATCTCCTCATGTGCACAAAGATGCAAGGTTCCACTTCGAGATCCGAACCCATCAACGGCTCATAGACATTCTACACCCAACTGCACAAACCATTGACTCTTTGATGCAGCTTGATCTTCCGGCTGGTGTCGATATTGAGGTTAAGCTTTAGAAAGTATGTTTAAAATCCCTTTTTTTGTTGAATGTTTCCACTTGGCACTTTTGTGTAGTGAATTTATTCCATGTATCATTGTGTTGATCAAAGTGAAGGTGTTTGGTCAAATATGAAATATTTTGTAATGGCTAAACATTGATGGTTTCTGTATTTGGATTTGGATTGCTTAGACCACAAGTCAAAAATGGCACTTATTGTTGTAAATTGTAAGGTGAGATTAAATTGTGAGTTGAGTCATATACCTAGAATTGATCATAGAGGGTTATTGGCACTTGTTCATTTGATAATGATAAAAGTGGTGGTATGTGTAACAAAATGAAACTTTCAGTTCGAGAATTACAATCTTTATTAGCCAGAATTTGATTAAAAAAAAGTGATGTTCTAACTGAGAGCATGAACGATAAAACGCTAAAAACACCAGTCATGTAAATTAGAGGTGGGCATAAAACCCGGTACCAGACCCGACTCAAAACGACTTGGTTTTACCCGAGCCACGGGTACAAATCAGGTTTCAATGTCTCCTGGAACTGACCTGGACATGCCGATCCCACCAACCCAGTCAAAACCTAAACCCCGCCAGCCCAAAGACCCAAAACCTGATTAAAACCCAGAAAAGTCACTTAAAAACCCAACCATACCCGGAACTGACTCCTACCCGACTTGTTTTTTTACTTTTGTTAACCAAACCCGAAATCAGTTCCTACCATATTCAAGTTCCTGAAGAGACATGGTTTGCCCACCTTCAGTCACGTCACCCGTGGCCATGTCGCCCGGTTTTGATAACATGTTATTTAAGAATGACGATGTTTAATTTGAGTTGGATTAAGTTGACATGTTGTGTAATTTTAGTAGACCCAAATTAATTCAAATGTGAAGTTTTTTTTACCTAAGCAACTCATCTATTGATAACCCACTTTGATGTAGAGGTTAGAGTGAGGTTAGGATGACAATGGAGTATTTTGTTAAGTGTTCCTCATTGTTGTAGAAAGATTCATGATGGTTAGGAACTATAATGTTAGTATATATTAAACAGGTTGCACGATGGTAACTTCAAGCATGCATATATAGCAAACATAACACTAGTGATGATGTGGGTACCTGTACGCATTCATAACTCAGGGGTGCTTAGGAGTTAAGAAGCAGCAAGCACAAGTTGCTAGACTAGGAAGCTCGAAGCTTTCTCAGAAAAATTCCTGAGTTGACTAGAGCTGCTCCTAGCTACAGTAAACCTTAGGAAAGTCACCTCTGATATGACATAAAGCTAAAACATGTCATAAAATAAGTATGTCGACATGACATGACAAAAGTAGAATATATGTTACATAAAAATGGTATTGCTTGGGCTAAAAGAGGAGCTGACCATTTCCCCTTAAGAAGCTTAAGTTTCCCTAAGAGAAACTTTCGGATGCCAATAAAATGAATACTTTACTCAAAGGTAATATTCATTCTCAGTCACCCTATTTCTCTCTATTCTCCTTTCCTCTTCATACTCTCTTATCAATCTGCGTATCATATCACTGATTCTCATGTTGAATGTTGATTGTAGGAGACCCTCTCCTACGGTGAGACTAACTGGTCGTGTTTTCCTTGATGTTAGCAGGTTAGGAAGCTTTGTTAGTAATAAACTCTTGGGCCGTCGTACCTTCATTGTTAGCTATATTCGTTGTAGCAACAACTAGTGATGTGAGTCATGTTTCTTCGATGTAGGCAATGTGATGTTTGTTACCCAAATGGATACGGTCAATCTGCTGTGTGTCCATGACCGTGGATAAGGTTAATCTCTTGGTTGTGGCGCGTCCACGGTCTAACCACGAAGGTCGTGAGTCCTGTCACATGACAACATTTGATGTTTTCATAATCTTTACCGTTTTTTTCAAGAAGTAATGTCAACCATTGGCGAAGCATTGTTAGGGCCAGGGGTGGCCCCGGCCCCTCCGTTTTTTTTGCGCAGTACTGTAAATATACCCCGGCTTTCGGCCAAAAGCTTTTGTACGTAGTGTAAATTTACCCGTTTTCGTCACAAAATTTAAGCTTGGCCCCCTTCCGTTTATAAAAATATTTATACGTGTTTTTATCCTGCCCCTCCACATTTTCATTTAAGCTTCGTCACTGATGTCAACTATTGGACTAGGAATGACATGTTAGAAAATGTCAAAGATGACCATTTCATCAGAAGTATTTTCAAACATTTTTATATCATTTTAAATAAAAAAAATTATGTCAAATACACATGTGGTGTCTTAACAAAAGTTTATTTTAAAAAACTACCAAGGCTGTGGATCATGTTAAAACGATTCTTCTAACATTTTGTCTAATACAATATTATAAAAGATATATTTTATAAGAATCACCAAGTTGTATTACTAATATTTATATATTGGCATATTGCATTTGCTTTAAAGTTTTATAATATATACATATAACTATAGTGATTTGATAGAACGAGCATATATAACCAATTTTCACTCTGCAATTTTTATGTCAATAGTTGTATTTTTGTATGTGTATCACATGTTAGTATTTTTATAATGTATTATAAATAGATAAACCAAATATTTGGCATCATCATGTTTCACGCGTCTTGGATGGAAGACTAGATACATAAAGTCAAGTCAAAATTGTTAAAAACTAGACAATATAATGTTTAAAATGTAAGGTATAACAACTGCCAGTAGATAAAGATGTGAATTTTAGTGGATCCTCTCCTTTAATTAGTGGTGTGGACAACCCTCACAGCCCACTTAACATTTCTTTAGTAAAAAAACACTTGATGAATGCACATGACAAACATCTATATATTTATAAGTAGAGAGAGTGGAGGAGAATAATGTAGCATGATACAATACATGTAGGCAGCCAAGCAGCTCGTATTCAACGAGTTGATGGGTGGGTTGAACCTAATATGAACTCGAACATGACCCAGTTGACGCAAAAAAGAATTACTTAGCTTCTTTTACATGTTAACACTTTAATCTTCTAAATTTGTTTGAACTATTTATGTTTAAACTATACGGATTTAAAAAAAATACTTTAATTGGGTATAAAATAATGCTCAGATACCTTAAGTTATTACATATACAAATTTAAAAAAGGTATGTATGTGTGCGTTAAACGGGTCAAACTACGAACCACTCGGGTTGATACAAAAACAACCCCTCTCACTTGTGTAAATGCCTACCAAATTTTCCGACTCTATATACTTTCACTGGCTTAAATATCTTATCTTACTATAAGTGAATAAGGTATTTTACTTGCCTCGTAGGAGAAAGGCACTCCAAACTTTTATAATTACATATCTAATTAAAAAACCATCTTACTTCAAACAGAAAAAAAAACCACGATTGTATGGAAAATACTTTAGCAAATTCTAGCTAGATGGCCATCATGTGATGCTGAGTAGAATACGGCTGTTTGGTTGGGGTCTGAATGAGACCATTCAGAACTCATGTCTGATTCGGTCAGTGTTTGAAGTGTTTGGTTCATTAGTAAGAAACATCTTAATGGCTAAATCAAGGTTGTGTTTGTTTTTGCTTATAAGGTCTGCAAGGAGACTATGTCTGCGGGCGCACAGACATAAAATCTTGAAGACTGTTTGTTTTAAAAAAAAAGTTTTGAAGACTGCTTTTATGGTCTTAAAAAATAAGCTTTTTTCACCATCTTCACACTTCTTCACACTTTTTAACATCATACCAAGTACCAACACCCAATGTCCAACACCACCACCACCATCCACCGTCCGCCGCCACCACCACCATCCGCCACCCGCCGCCACTACCACCCACCACCATCGTCCGCCACCACCACCACCCGCCACCACCGCCCACCACCACCACCACCCACCGTCTGCCACCACCACCATCAACCACTCACCACCACCACCGTTAACCACCCACCACCACCGTCCATCACCACCACCACCCCCTTCGGCCACAACCGCCGTCCACTACCACCACCATCCACCACCACCCACCGTCCGTCGCCACCACCATCCACCACCCGCCACCGTCACCACCCACCGTCCGCCGCCACAACCATCCACCACCACCATAGTCCACCACCACCGTTCATCGCCACCACCACCCATTGTCAGCCACTATAACCGTCCACCACCCACCACCCACCACCATAACCGTCTATCACCACCACCCACCGTTCACCGCCTACCACAATCGTCTACCACCACCCACTTTCATAGTTCGTACACCACTACCAATTATTTAGCAGTCTACAAACGTTAAATGACTTTTATCTACTGTAATATATATGATAGGTAACTAATTTTCAGCTTATGCAGACGATATCCAGTTTATAAAACAAACATTATTATATTTTCAGATTGCAGATTTTCAGACCACATCTTCAGTTGCAAACATTAAATCAGATAAAATCAGATTGCAGACAATTTTTATCTTAAAAACAAACATCACCCAAGTCTGATTCGATCAGTTTGAAAACATCGCTAAATGGAAATAAGACGATTTTTCCCATTTCTCTGATAAACTCCTTCCTTCATCACCATTGCTGATATTGAAGCTACAAGGTCTCCTTCGTTGATGTTACAAGATCTCCTCCATCCTAGAAAGGTTTGTCCTCTTCTAACTGTTCTCCTAACCGATATTCAATAACCCTAGACATCAATTTTCATTTTTTTTCATATATATGTTAATACAATTGAGCCCACTGCTAATGGTAAACTCTGCCATCAATGACAGTTTCAATAACCCAATTCAATTTCCATCGATGACAGTTTCAATAACCCAATTCAATTTATGAACGGAAATTAGATTACTAATTTCTTATGATTTGGAAACCCGATTCCTAATTCTTTGTATTAACCTAATCATGTGGCATGTGTGATTATGTGGTGTGTGATCATGGTCCAATTTTGACGATTTTTAGGTAAAACCATTAAACAAACCGCGAGTAATGGTTTTGATGATCAATAACAGATTCTGAACTATTGAAAACAAAAACTAAACCATTACAAATGGCTTGGTTCTGATTTGGTTTCACGGTTTGGACTTGAAGAAACACTAACCTAACCCCTGACAGATTACTGGTAACCTGGGGGTTGGATAGTTGTTTCCCACGAGGGGTTAGACCCTTGGAAGATGGTTCTTCTGATAACCTGCAAAACAGACACCGTGAGCTCGTCACTGAGAAGGGGGGGTTCCTCCTTGTGACCACCCTCCGGCGTGAGAATCAGACTAGATTGCTCTTTAAATATAAAAGTATATTAAGAGATTGCTAGAGCAGATATCAGGTATATTATGATGATATAAGATAATATAATGTGTTGAGATGATCATACCATTTGGGGTATTTATAGCCGAAGGTAGGTTTCCAAGGAGGTATGGCCGGCTGCAACAGTATTCCTGTTCATCAACAGTAGCCTACGCACGTGCCCTGCTGGTAGTTGGTGGGTAGGCAGCGGCTGATAGTGACCAGGCCTGCTGTATACTATTCCCTTTCCACCAACTGCCGGCTACGCACGTGGTATGACAGTAGTTGGTGAGTAGGCAGCGGCTAATAGTGATACAGTACAGGAGCATGCTGCTCGCCATACTGTATCAGTGAGCTGTCGTATCTCTGATAAGATCTTTCGCCCATACCTCGTCAGGTACAGTAAAAGATCCTTCAGTATACAGACTGGCTTATTTGGGCGGGAGTATTCCCCCTCCCGCCTCTGTGCGGGATTGCTCCCGGCTTTGCTCATTCCTTCAGGTGACACTGAATGATCGAGAGCTAAGTGCCTTGTGCGTGTAGCCATGCTGCGCGGGTGGCCTTCCCTAATGGCTTGTATCCGAGGCTGCGGGGACAGGCGGAGTCCTTCACCATTGGGAGGCTTTTCCTGCGAGACCAGCTTGCGTACTGCGCGTAAGGACGTCACGTCTCTGAGCATGGTTGGTCCTGCGGATCCAGTTGGTCTCTACGCAGACGTCCCTGTTTAAGGTGAGTCTTGCGGGTCCAACTGGGCTCTGCTGGGACCTACCTCTTCAAGTCCCCCCAGTCCAATGTTCTTCTCATGCGTGTTTAATAAAGTGAGGTGAACTTTTGGACTTAAGCAAAGGGTTTTGAAAAGGGTTTTGTAAGGTTTTCCATGGGGATTCTTTCCGCGGAAGTCCTTGTCACTTGCAGAAATGCCCGAGTTTCCTGCTTGGTCTTTGGGTATGATGCGGGTAGGTCTGTAACCTCTTCGCAAGTCAGGAGCATTGAGTCCCAGTTGTATGGATTTTCCATGAGGTTTTGGTAGTTTTGAACATAGTGATCAATTATGTTAAAACCACCAATTCCATTCTGGTGTTTCAAACAACGTAGTTCTCGACGTTCCTGCTATGCGGGGATGTTATTTCCGTTTCCGCAAGCATTGCCCAGAAGATCCTTCCTGGTTTCAATTCCCAGCGGAGCGCTAGGTATGTGAAGGGTTTTGCCTTAACACTGTACCAGCGCTCGTCTTACGGTTACTTTACTTCCAAGGTATTCCTGGCGTCAATTCCCTGCGGGTGCTAGGTATGTGAAGGGTTTTGCCTTTACACTGTACCCGCACCTGTCTTATAGTTACTTGGTAGCCGAGGAATATTTGGCTTCAATTCCCTGCGGGTGCTAGGTATGTGAAGGGTTTTGCCTTTACACTGTACCCGCATCCGTCTTATGGTTACTTGTTCGCCAAGGTTTACATGGCTTCAATTCCCTGCGGGTGCTAGGTATGTGAAGGGTTTTGCCTTTACACTGTACCCGCATCCGTCTTACGGTTACTTGTTTGCCAAGGTTCTTGACTTCAATTCCCTGCGGGTGCTAGGTATGTGAAGGGTTTTGCCTTTACACTGTACCCGCATCCGTCTTACGGTTACTTGCTTGCCAAGGGGTAAGGGGTATTTTCCCGCTTACTTTTTAATATTTTCGAATTTTGAATTTGAAATTCGAAGAGTTGGTGAAAGGATAAGAACAGTCCAAACCTCTGAAACGTCGTGCGACGGTTTCTTCTGACTGTGTCAGGACGTGCAGGAAGTTATGGTGACGTGACAGAACATGGTCATTCCAGTCGCTTTTTCAGGCGCGTCGGCGCGATTTTTCGGGCGCGTGGCCGCGAAATTACTGGCACGCGTCCTGTCAACAGCTGTTGCCAGCTTGCTTTTTGCCACGTGTCATAGTTTCATTGCACATTCGATTTCTCTCTCCTCCGCATTAAATTCACTGCATTAATTGCGATTACTATATAAAGGGGAAGAGGGTTTTTTGTAATCCACACTTTTCACTCTTCTCTTCATCTTTAAGGCGATTTCCGGTGAATACTCCTTTATTCAATCGAGCATTCTTTCGAAATCGTTCTCTTCTTCCTCTGCCAGATGTCTTCTCGTGATGCTGAAGCTATAGCTGACGACAGGGGTACTGCTGGCGAGTGCCAGTGTGCTCTGCCCGGCGATCAGTACCGGTATGTTGTCAGGAAGTTCATGCTCGATGCCCCCAGAGGCAAGATCGGGGTTTATGCTGCATTTTTTGTCTATGGGAATCTTAGATTCCCATTGACAAAATTTGTTTACCGTGTCCTTGAGAGGCACGGTGTTCATTTGACCGAGCTGCACCCCATGGCGATCGCCAAGATTCGCCATTTTGAGTGGGTGTGCCGGATTTTGGGCATCGAGCCCCATGTGGACCGCCTGATGACCTTCTATACCTGGAGGTGCATCCAGGGGTGGTACACCCTGACGACCCGTATTAAGGGTCTGAAGATTTGCGACACCGAGCGCAGTCTTCGCGCGTGGAAGCAGGAATTCTTCTACATTTCTGCCCGCGCCATCCCCCTTGCCATGAAGTTTAAAAATGGCCAAGCGATACCGAGCCTTCACGCCCCCAACTACCAGGAGGCGGAATGGTTTTCGAAGATATCCCGGGTCCAATCTCCGGTTTACCGGTTTGCGGAGTCCGGGATGGTCATGTTAGGGATGAGCCGGGTGTGGAAGGATGCGTCTCAGGTTCCCATCCTTCTCGAATATGGTTTGAACTCTATTCCCTATGGTATGTCTTGTCTTTCTTTTTGATACGAGTTTGTCTTCTAACTGTTTCTTTTCTTTCAGAGGGAAATGATTTGGAGTCGCTTCTGTACCCGCGGGAAACCGACGGTCCCGCGCGAATGGGTACTCGTGCTCTGGACGAGGGCGAGTTGCCCATCCTGGAGCAAACGGCGAATCGGTTCGTGGAGGTCTATCCGCTGGGCCACGAGATCCTGAGCCATCGGCGGCCAGGTAAGGCGATATTCTTTCCTCAATCCCTCAATGCTGTACCCGCTGCTGGAATTCCTGACCTGTCTTCTGAGGAATCCTCAGATGCTCCTCCGTTGGTGCGGAAGAAGAAGGCTGCTGCCGGCGGGAAGGGGATGGAGAAGGCCTCCACAGCTGATCCTGTGGTTCTATCTGACTCGGATAATGAAGAGGTGGCGGGGAACCCCGGTGGTGAGAAGACCACTGCTCCGGAGGCTACGACCGTTACCTCCGGAGAACCAACGAAGACGACGGTGACCGGTACCAAGAGGCCGGCTCCATCGGGTTCCTCCCCGCCCGTCCGTACTTTCAGGCTCAAGAAAACCTGTAAGTACAATCATAATTTCTGTCTTTTGTAGGTTTATCACTATAAATTTATCTAACACTTTCTTCTTTGTGCAGGCGTGGATGTTGACGCATTCCAGGGTGAAGCGCAGAGGAGTACCCTTCCGCCAATGACGGTAGGCTTGGTCAGCCTACCTGAGGCGTCGACCCAGGTGCCTGCACCTGCTTCCGCTGGTTCAGTTGCTCCCTCTGAGCAGACTGTTCCAGCCGAGATGACGTCACCGCCGGCCGTGAGTTCGATTTTTACTGCTTCCTTCACAGAGCCGGCGGTTACTGCTGCTGCTGACTACGAGGCGGCGACCACGGCGGCGACCACAACGGCGACCACGGCGGCTGCCACCATGCCCGCGCCACCGGCACCGACGGCCGGACCATCAGGTACGCGCAGGGCTTCCCGCCGATCTTTGCCACCTTCCCGTCTGCCTGACCTGTTGGATGGATTTCCCTTAGGTTCAGGTGATGGGTTTGGCGGCTATCGGCCTGTCATTGACCCTACAGGTGCGTAGGGTTCCTTTCTTTTTCCCTTATGTTTTTTATCATCTTTTCCTTACTGCCTTTGTTTCTTTTGCAGTGTCGGATTCCAATGAAGTGTATGTTCCACGATGGAACATCCGTCGAGGAACAACCCTTCGCACACCTGTGGAGTGCGTGGACTGGGCTCGCCACGCTGCTCCTCATGGTGCGTTGGGGGAAGCCATGGTTAGCTACCAGGAGGGTAGGCTAACCAATGAGCTTCGGGTTCTCCTGGCCCGGATGCAGCCACGCGTCGAGCTGCTTTGTCGTGAAAATGACAAGTTAAAAGCAGCTCGCGCAAAGGAAGTATCTGAAACGCGGGCTCTTCGGGAGGAGAACCAACAGCTGGCGGCAGCTACCGCCGACAAGGAGAAGGCCTTCAAGGCCCTCGAGGTTGAAGTTCAGGCGCGACTCGAGGCCCGCTCCAAGGCTGCCCAAGCTGTGAATGAACAGCTTCGGCTGGCCAGGGAGACTGCGCGAAACGCAACCGAGAGGGCTGCCAAGGCTGAAGCCGTTGCTGAGCCTTTGCGTGTGGAGAATGAGGAGCTCAAGGCCAAATTAGAGGCTCTCCAACGCGCTCATGATGCCTTGGCAATGGAAGATGCCAAGAAACTCCAGGAAATCTTGGACCAGAGGGGGGTGCTTGACCACACCGAGCGGAAGTTTAAGGGCGTCGAAGAGGCTGCCGCAAAGGAAGTTTTACTTGCCAACCTTAACAAGAGCGAAGCCGAACGCGCCCATAACGAAGCTCAAGCTGCCCTCCAATGGCTTCTTCGAGAAGCGTTCCCTCAGGTATGTTTAGCTTTATCTTCGCGCTTTTCTTTTGTAAGAAAAGGTTCTAATACTTGTATTTTCTTTGTAGGTTGTGCGTCGGGTCTTTTCAGAGACCTCTTACGATGATGCTATGAGCGCAGCCCTCAACGCTTCTCATGAGGATGGGGAACGGACCGGCTTCCTGCTTGGTCTAGGGTTTGCTGAGAAAGGCGTCCCGCCTTCCAACTTCCCTTTGTATAATGTGGATACCGAAACTATTTATGACCAAGCAGTGAACCAGTATGCCGCCTTCCCGCATCCAGTGATGGAGAAGGTGGACGAAGTAGCTGCTGCTGATGATGGGTTAGCTGTCCTCAAAGCGTTCCTCGAACCACCCCGTTCTTCTGACGGAGCGGGTCCAAGTGGAGGCGGCCCTGAAGCTTGATCCTGAAGATCCCTTCCCATTGCTAAGATAGACTTGTATAGTTTTATTCTTTTAGGCGG
Source organism: Bidens hawaiensis (assembly GCF_021521415.1). Lineage (NCBI taxonomy): Eukaryota > Viridiplantae > Streptophyta > Magnoliopsida > Asterales > Asteraceae > Bidens > Bidens hawaiensis. The sequence goes on from NW_027494559.1 coordinate 151,515, forward strand.
GTAGTTACCCGGCCATTCTTGTAATATATTATTGAAATATTAATCTTTTTGCTAAGATTGTTATTTCCTTCTTTGGGTTCCTTGCTTTATAAACTTATGACTTGCATACTTAGTTTAAATTAGCAATTTTCCGAGTGTTTAGAATAAGTTAACCTTTGGACGTGGTTGATAATGGGTTAAAGTTTCGCTTCCTCCTTCGTGATTGTGCGGGTAGAACCGTCACTTGCACTTAGTAGGATGGCTTAACTTTAAACCTATATCTGACCTGCGTGTAGGTTTTCCTCATCTTTTGAGGATAAGTTAACCTTTGAACGTGGTTGATAACAGGAAGTCTTGCTTCCTCTTTCGTGATTGTGCGGGTAGAACCGTCACTTGCACTTAGCAGGATGGCAAAACTTTACCCATATCTGACCTGCGTGTAGGTTTTTCTCATCCTTTTTTAAGTTCAGATTAACCGTTCAACGCACGGATGTCAATAGGTTTGGTTTCCTTTCACGATTTGTGCGGTTAAGACCGGCACCTTCATTTAGTGGGATAGCCAATATTTACCAATGACTGACCTGCGTGAAGGTTTGTCACGTTTTTTGGGTTCGTGCGGGTAGGACCGCCTTCCCACGCAACGACTTCATGTAATGTGAAGCCGTCACCAGTGTTGCATAGTTTAACCGTTCGACGCGCGGTTGTTGATAGGTTATTGTTCAGTTTCCCCATTATGATTCGTGCGGATAGACCTGCACTTTCATTTTGGGTGCTGAACCTCTCCAACTGACCTGCGTGAAGGTTTTTTTCACATTATTGGGTTTGTGCGGGTAGAACCGCCTTCCCACGCAACGACTTCACATAATGTGAATGCCATTACCAATGTTCCGAAAAGTATAAATGTAAAATCATCAGCTTCGATGTTCTAGAGAGAATCATTTCCATTAGAAGTGGCTCTTGGCCTTTACAAATTGGAATTGATTTACATGCAAACTGTGTAAATGAGCTCCCTTCCATGTTGGGATGGGAGCGCCATCGAGCCGATACGCACCTGGTTCGGGATCTCGTTCTTTACGCAGCATGTAGTCTCGATATTGAAGCTGGAATTTTTATTCATTTTTTTCAACTAGGGTTCTACACGCACCCGCCTGCTCAGCCTTTATTGCGCCACGAGGTGCGCGAGCGTCCCATCTCTGACAAATGCTTCGACCATGTCCTTTACGTCTATGCATTCTTCAGTGTTGTGGCCTTTTGTCCTGTGAAAGTCACAGTACTTGCTCCGATCAGCATCGTGACGATGTCGGATTATTGGAGGCTTTGGCCACGGGAGCTCTTCATTGGCGAATATCTCAGCGACGCTTTTGGTGAGTGGCGTCCATCTGGAGTTCCGGTGCGGCTGTACATTATCCCTTCCGCCCAACCGATGTTGCAAGCCGGATGAGGTGTCAAAGTTTACCCTTGACTGCCAGATGCCTAGCTTTCGCTTTTTATTTAGTCGGGCGGTGAGGACGTTGTCTTCTCTCGTCTTCTGGGTGTAGAGGTTTGTGCTCTGCGGGAGATCTTTACCCAGTTGCTTCTCCGTTTCCGCATAGCGTTTTGCTGCTGTCATGATGCCATCCCATGTGGATGGCATGCCATCTTTACCCGTTAGGGTGCGGATGAGCTCTGGGTCATGCGCGCCCTGGATGAAGGCAGCGCGAACAAGATCTTCGCTGATACTGCCCAAACTTAGCTTCTTTGAGTTGAAGCGAGTAATGAAGTTTGGCAGAGATTCATCTTCTTCTCGTATGCATTTGAGGATTGTCCATTGTTCCTCGGTATACTTCCGTTGCTAGCTGAAGTGTTGGCTAAACTTCTGTTGGAAGTCTGCCCAGTCGTAGATGTGGTTGACCGGTAGACGATCAAACCAAGCTCTAGCAGCCCCAACAAGCGTCATTTGGAACATGTAACACCACGTGGGTTCCGTCCAATTGCTGACGGTTGCCCCCGCTATGAACCTGTTCAAATGATCGTCTGGATCAGATATACCGTCATATGTGCCTATGTTAGGCATCTGTTTGGCACTCTTTGGGGCGATTGCTTCCGCAATGTCCCTTGCAAACTTGGACGTTCCTGCATTTGCAATGTTTGGTCTGAACGTTTTAGAGAAGTCTCGTGGATTTCCACCTGTGCTTTTTGGTTTGAAGGCTTGTCCAAAATGCCTTTTCGGTTGGGATTCCGTTTCCTTACGCTTCCCTTTTGCCCTATGGCGAGGGTTCGCGTCGGAGTCGGATTCCTCCGAGTCAAAGTATTCGAATTCGTCGGCCTGTTGGACGGAACGCAGGCGTTCGTCCAATTCAGCCTGGAATTCCTTCTGTCGTGCCTCCGCCCATGCCTTAACTTCATCGAGAGTCTGGCGGGGGAGTCTTCGTTTCTCAAACTGGATATCGGTGGATCCCAGTAGGTGATTATTTACTGCACTTGCCCCAGCTTTGGTAAGTGGGGTAGTGTTCGTAAAATTTACTTCACTTGCCCCGGCTTCGGTAGCCGGGGTAGTGTTTGTAAAAACTGTATTGCCGGTATTCCCCCCAGTAGCTGGGGTTGTGGTTACCGGAATTTCTCTAACCATCTTTGTAAAAGTTTGAAAAAACTGGAGAAAATGTAGTTCTAGCTTTATGCACGGATGGCGCCAATGAAGAAACACTAACCTAACCCCTGACAGATTACTGGTAACCTGGGGGTTGGATAGCTGTTTCCCACGAGGGGTTAGACCCTTGGAAGATGGTTCTTCTGATAACCTGCAAAACAGACACCGTGAGCTCGTCACTGAGAAGGGGGGGGTTCCTCCTTGTGACCACCCTCCGGCGTGAGAATCAGACTAGATTGCTCTTTAAATATAAAAGTATATTAAGAGATTGCTAGAGCAGATATCAGGTATATTATGATGATATAAGATAATATAATGTGTTGAGATGATCATACCATTTGGGGTATTTATAGCCGAAGGTAGGTTTCCAAGGAGGTATGGCCGGCTGCAACAGTATTCCTGTTCATCAACAGTAGCCTACGCACGTGCCCTGCTGGTAGTTGGTGGGTAGGCAGCGGCTGATAGTGACCAGGCCTGCTGTATACTATTCCCTTTCCACCAACTGCCGGCTACGCACGTGGTATGACAGTAGTTGGTGAGTAGGCAGCGGCTAATAGTGATACAGTACAGGAGCATGCTGCTCGCCATACTGTATCAGTGAGCTGTCGTATCTCTGATCAGATCTTTCGCCCATACCTCGTCAGGTACAGTAAAAGATCCTTCAGTATACAGACTGGCTTATTTGGGCGGGAGTATTCCCCCTCCCGCCTCTGTGCGGGATTGCTCCCGGCTTTGCTCATTCCTTCAGGTGACACTGAATGATCGAGAGCTAAGTGCCTTGTGCGTGTAGCCATGCTGCGCGGGTGGCCTTCCCTAATGGCTTGTATCCGAGGCTGCGGGGACAGGCGGAGTCCTTCACCATTGGGAGGCTTTTCCTGCGGGACCAGCTTGCGTACTGCGCGTAAGGACGTCACGTCTCTGAGCATGGTTGGTCCTGCGGATCCAGTTGGTCTCTGCGCAGACGTCCCTGTTTAAGGTGAGTCTTGCGGGTCCAACTGGGCTCTGCTGGGACCTACCTCTTCAGGACTTTAATAGGCTCTTATATAAAACACATAAGCTTAAAATAAAAGAGACAGTCCGAAAATACATAATACATCTTTTAACCCAACTTTTCATATGATTAAACACATCTTAGTTTTAAGCATCTAGAGTGGAGTTGTGGGCGATACACTTCTGAGTTATGACCAACAATGAGTAAAAACACAAATATAACTAATTTAGATTGAACTAATAGCTAAAATTAGCGCTCGGTTTTTTTAAATATGATATAAAATTAGATGTTATGAGTCGGTATGGTTTTATACGGCCGGTTTCGGGCATAAACCGTTCATTACATGTTGAAATATTTGAAACCGGTAGACCGAAAGTTTGGAAAAAAAAACTGACCACGTAACCAAACTGATGACCGTTCATTAAATGAAACCACAGCTGAATCGGATCAATTCTAAATCAACATGTTTATCTTTCTTATCTGTGTAGTTTATATGATTTTAGCATAGTTAGTCTATTATCGTGTAATGTCTATTCCTTATTTAGTCTTTTAGACTGGTGAAGCACCCATCTTTATTAATTGGCTTGTGAGTTTTGATGTTTTAGTCTTTTAGATACCAATAGTAATGTATGATATTGTACAATTCTAATTGTTTGGTAACTAAGACTATAATTTGATATAACTTTTTCAAGATCAAAGTTTATAGTAAAATCGTTAGGATTGTTTGAGATGGATAACTACGATAGGTTTTGATGTGTTTTTGAATTTGGTCAACTGAATTGTAGCAATATAGCATGGATTATGAAGTTTATAGTAAAACCATCAGGATTAAGTTGATTAAGTTGTTTTTTTGTGACTGCAACAGATTATGAAATGATTCATTTGTGTGTATTTGCATTGAAGTGCAGCAACAGATTATGAAGCCATCAGCAAGAGGACTTATAAATCACATATTATATGAAGTTGAGGTAATGAAAGGCATGTAGTTCAATTGAAAATCATAATGGGTGTTCAGTTCATGAAGTCTAACAACATAATGGAAAGGTGCTAGGCTGCTAGCTATTTAAGGACCATCCAACAATGTACAGAACTTTTGAAGATGAGTAGCCCCCGTTCAAATCTTATCTTCTTTGTGAGTTCACACTCATAGCCATAGTTCATACTCTTCATTGTATATTTTTAAAAAAGTCTTGGTTCATATTGCTGCCATGTTGTTTTGATTTAATATCCTTTAAGACATGATTTGTTTGAATACTCATCATGCAACTTGAATTTGTTTTAAGATGTATTTTCGTATTGGTTATAATGAAAGTTTGTAGATGTATTTTGAAATGTTATAATGAAAATTTGGTCATTCAATATAGTTCTTGATTAAACAGACATTTCATTCAACACTAAATAGTTTAGAGGAACAAAATAGTCATTGAGAGGTCCAACCAAACAACACTTATTAATTCAGCACTTACTGGCTCAGATCCTCTTAATCATTCAGACCTCTTACTGATTCATCACTTGCCAAATAGCCAAATTAACTTATGCCCCTTTAAACAAAACTTGAAACCACAAATTCCATATTTGTTTCATGTCATGTTAGAAAATTACACAGTAAATGCACTTACTAATATTCCCAATAGAGTTTTCCTTTTTTCTTAAACTAAAGTTGATTTAAGTATATTTATGTCTCTGTTTATATGAAATTATGAATACGCATGTGTGTATTTTCATTAAACATTTACGACTCTAGTGAACATATTATTCCGAGGGCCCCATCTACGTCCAAAAGCATAACGCCATGTTGTTGTCGTAAGCATATTCGGTCATATTATTGATATTTGAATCCATGTTTTACATTATGTTTACTATTATTAAAATAAGGCCGCTCATCAGTAATTTGTATAAATAGTATGTACAAAGTTCTAGCATGATAAAAGTAAGTGTGGTTGACTTTAGATTGATCAAAGAACAACGAAAGTATAAACGTACCCTTCCTCCATCTTAAAAGTTAAAACAATATCATCGTACTAAGTATATCCCACCAATAGCAATGTTATGGTAGGGTCTGAGGAGGGTAAGATGTAGACAGCCTTACCTCTATCCCATAGGGATAGAGAGGCTGCATCCGGTGAGACCCCCGGCTCGATAGTAGTTTTGAATCAAGCCTTGGACATAAGACACATAACACTCAATCATCGGGACACCGGCTGATTGGTGCATGTGCCCTTGTCTTTCGGCTATCAACGCCACCACATGATGCCTGATTAACCTTCCGCCACTTTTAACGTTATTTTCACGTGATTAGTAAAATAACGTCAAAATTAGTGCAATTTTACTTTTGCCCACCCAAGGGTTCACACATATATACATTATATATGCGCACCGCAAGCAGGGCGTTTAAAAGTTAAAACAATAACTTACCAAAAGTACCCCTGCCGGAGCCACCAACCTCCTCCGCCTTCGAAGAATCGGTCAAAAGTAGCCCCTGATCAGACCTTGTTTCACTTCATGTGTAAGTTTACGATGAATTTGTTATTTGATTTTATAAATGTATTCAATTTGTTTAATAGCCTTATAGATCACATGCAATGTTTTAAAAACCGGTATTTTACTTGTATCGGATTGGACTAAAAAATGATACAACCGGCTGAACCGGGTTATACCGGGAGGTTCAACCGGTTGAATATTTTACCTTATAATTTCCTATAAATGTAATTTGAATGCAAAAATAACACAAAACTATATGATTACATATCAAAAAATAATCCAAAAGTTAATTCATATTAAAAAATAATGCGAAAGCACTCAATTTTAAAAAAGTAGTCCTAAAGCTTATCTTTAAATGTTAATTGTTGGGTTGAAAGTAATTTTGAAAAAATATGGGTCGTAAAAATCTAAAATTTCTCAGACTTAAAACTGGTTTACCGGTAAAACCGGTATTTTAGACAAAAACCGCCGGTACGATGTTTAAGCAAACCGGTGAAAAATACCGGCCTGCTGTGCGAAATCCGGTTTAACCGGTTCAACCGGCCGGTTTAAATCGGTTTTTAAAACATTGATCACATGGGAATTTGTCTATGAATAGTAAAATTTTCTTCTTTTTTTTTAAAAAAAAATTGTGTTTAGTAGGTTGACCGGCGTCGGAACTAGAGTTTAATGAGTAGAGGGTCAGACAAAAAAAAAGTGTATTCCTAGTATGTTACAAATATTTTTTTGAAACCACTCACCGGGTAAATTTAGCCAAATTCTATACACATAATGGGTTTTCTCTAAAAAAGACCCATCAACACGCGGCTTATTGGTGGTTTTTTTAGAAAAAAATTCACCAATTTTGTCTTATTATGTTTTATTAGGTTAGTACCCGTGTGATACACGAGTTGGATAAATTGTATTATAAAAATGTCAATGAAACTAAAGATGCACTTAAAAATCTAATAAATTACAATGAAGACAAATAGAATTAAATGACAAAGCTCTCATAAATCTTTAAAAATCTCTTTATATACAACGTTCATAGTTTTATTTGAAACTTGGCCATGTTTATGAAAAATGAGTATATTGAGTCCTTCTATTGTTTTAACTTTAGACAGCGCAACATATAACTGGCCATGGACGAAAACTGGTTGTCTAATAAATTAACCAACCCTAGAAAGTGATTGGCCTTGGCTTTTATTGACTGTTATTGCAAAACATCCAGCAACTGGAAACTGCCTCCTTTGAAGACCAATGTACGAATGATGTAGTTCACAAATGCGTTTAAGTTCTTCGGACTGCATTTCTACAATAATATTTCGAATTTCATATGAATCATTAATGTCTTCAACAATAAGAGCTGCAACTTCAGATGTGGTTGGTAAGTTATATGTTCTTCCATCTTGTTTCCTATTTCCAATAAGGAGTTTTAAGTTGCAATTTGGATTTCGTTTGTAACAATCTCTAAACATTTTGTATGTTTTGACCAAAACGTTTTGAGAGTCTAACATACTCTTTAATTGTGTTATAAGACCAATCAAGTCTGAAGTTGATGTAGATCCCCTGGTTACTCTTTATTGTAATCGTTTTGTAGAACTTTATATTAATCGAAAGCAACCTCCAACCTGGGATATATATATATATATATATATATATATATAAAGTAAGCAATTATAAAACCAAATATGTATAGTTGGAAGAATTTAGGTTTCTTCCCTGGAGAGGTAGAAGACTTCCAATACGATGATAATTTTGCCCACCAAGTCTAAAAATGCACGGTGCTTTACCCTTATTAATGGAGTTAATAACTTTTCCACCCATCGAAGTAAAACTAAATATCGAATAGTATACAATGAATATTTTTTAAAAAGTATTTGCTTTTAGAGCCAACACCAGTAAATAAATTTATATAGTTTATATCAGGAGCTTTTAATCTTGGAAGTTGAACCTTGCCGTGCACACTACATAACAAATAATTTGTAATCCCATTATCTGTACTACCATGTACTCCTTCATTTTTTCATAATTTTGCATAACAACTTCCACACGTCAAACTTTCATCACCATGGTCCAAGTAATCTATTACACAATTTGAAACAAATAATTATAAGTTTGTTAAAAATATGTACTCAATTTTTGTTATTCTTAAATATATTTACCTCTGGATATTCCTGCAAATGGGTCCATAACAATCTCATCAACATGTATATGTGCATAATGTTACTCGTATTAGATGGACCTGCTAAAATTAAAAAAGTTAAAATTATAATAACGAAAACTTTTGTTATCTCAAATTGTTGGAATGCTGTATGTGGATGGGTTCTTCTATAACTATCAATTTTATGTTCATAATAAAATTCAAAAAAAAACATTTAATATCTAAATGCATACCAGCATTTAAATCTGATGAAGTTGTATTTTCGCTGACGCTAGAGATGGATGTAAGTTGATGTTTAATAGACGTATTTGAAGAGGAAGCTATTTTTTTTCCATAGGATATGCGGTTACTTTTTGTATGTAAAAGTGTAGTATTTTGAAGCCTTAATGTAGATGCGTGCACTTTAGAACTTCTATTATCCAAAATAGTTTTCGTGCTTTTCGTTTCTCAGCATCATTTTTATTTACAACTGTAAACAAATATGAAGCAAAGGGAAAAGAATATGAATATTAATAGTTAATATGTGCTAAATTGATTTTGAATATAAATTATACTGAATTACGTAATAGAATCGTTTATGCGAGTATGCGACATAACGTTCGAAATATCCAATAAGGGAGTTCTTGGTAGCTCAATTACAATTACAAAAATTACATTAAACAAATAGATAGTAATTAATGTATCTAATTTATGCAGGTAACAATAATGTGTAAATTTAATATAAATAGTGAAATCTTACTAATTGGCGTATGAATACGTTTTAACACTCCACTGGTAAACAGACAATACGAATTTGATGTATCAAAACAGTTAACGTAGACGCATGCATTTTTGGTTTCTTAACATATTCTCTATTAAAAACTGTCAAAAGATTACAAGAAATATATAAAACATAAACAATAATAATAATAATAATAACAATAATAATAATAAAAATAAAAAATAATAATATGTTACGATGACATCTACCTATACTAATAAAAGAAAATAATTCTGGACACATGGCATTCTGAGGTTAATTCTCACTATTAAATTCCCGCCAAAATTATTTCTTTTTTATTGATGGGAAAGAAAAAAATTTTGGTTCTAAATATAGTATTAATTATAAATTCATTATACTGTATTAATTGGTCAAAGCTCCAATGATTGAATTATTAGTGTAAAGCCACGTTACCGGTGCCTCACTTTTGACGTTGGATTTACTCATAAACACAGTTTTAAAATATCAGAGTTAATTAAAACTTTCACGGAATAATATAAAATCAACCATTAGTTACAAACATCCATAACCTATCCTTTAAAACATAACGTAAATTTATAACATACAAAACATCATGACAAATCTTCAGATTCCAGCCTCTTCAATCCAGCCATGTGTCCATCTCAAACCAGCTGTCTCAATCTGCTAACCTGCGTGCATACTAAAAGTCAGCTACGCTAAGTGAGTTCTAGTTAATCACATAACTTACTTTACATACACATATACGTGCCCGAAGGTACGCATTATATACATAGTCTGTTCATCATTCATCCATACACATTCATAGCTAACATTACATTATAAAGGACATTTCACCCTACATTCCTCATATATTATTAGGGCCCGGTGCCCCCATCCTCAGATATTATTAGGGTCCGGTCTCCCTTCATCCTCGGATATTATTAGGGTCTGGTACCCTCCATCCTCGGATATTATTAGGGTCCGGTCACTCTTTCTTCCATACCATCATACAATACCTTTCTATATACATAATTGTAAGTTTCATACATACATACATACATACATACGTCATTCATTCTTCATATACAACAATTATATCATCAAACCTTTACCTGGCAGTACATGCAATATCTGAAGATCGTTCACGTACCGACAAGCAGTCATTCATACCTTTCACATAAAACATATATGACATACACTTATCACTTAGGATAAGTGTATTAACTAATCACATCGAGTATGCACACAGCCCCAAAAATATAACAAGGAATGGGGCTAGAAACTCACCTGAATGCGGTTACGATCACCGTTTATTGTTATTACATTCTTGAGCTGTGCACGACTAAATGTATAACAATTACATGTATTAATTAACTATCACTAATCATATCACGTTTCTAGTTTAATTATTACCCTCAACGAACGGGGGTCCAGGGGCAGCGGGGTACTAGGGGCGGCACAAATTTATTTTCATTAACTGTCTTAATACATTTTCCATTAGGATTTTAATTTATTATTAATTCGCTAACTCATTTACTATAACAAATTAAGCCCGATTCGTTAACTAATTCGTTATCTTTCGAGATCTGATTCGTTAGTCTGGTTTGTTATCTTAACATAGAGAATTGGTGCGTGAAGAATCACCTGATTCGTTATCTGGTTCGTTATCCTAATTTGCTAGCCTAATTCGTTATCCTAACGAATTGGGTAAGTAACGAATCACTTGATTCTTTATCTGATCATAACGAACTGGGGAAACTAATTCGTTATTTGGACATAACGAATTGGTGAACTAATTCGTTATCTTGCCATAACGAATTGGGTTAATTAATTCTTTACCTTATCCTAACGAATTACACCAATCTTATCCAGACTTTGACTCAGAGGTCAAAGTCAAAATCGTCAAGAACACAAATTAGTCTACAGGTATTAGATCTGCAATAATCCTTCGTTTCTTAACCAAATAACACGATTTAGGTACCGCTGGATTCGGAATCCCAACGCCGACAAACCCTAACCCTTCATTCATCCAAACATTCGTGTTTATGGGGTGCGATTTAGGCATATATACGGGTTCTTTAGGTTAGCATTTAACCTATCAATCGTTAATGGTTTTCAGCAAGAATCATCACGTTTGGTTCGTTTTTACCATATGTAAACAGATCTAAGATTATCTAAATGAATCCGGACCTAAATGAACGATTCCTAATTATACATGTACCTTCAACGAGTCGAACTACGAACACGGTTAGGCCTTGATGTTGTTTTGGTTCTTCACGACGATCTAGCACCAACGGGTTCGGGTTTCCACCTTCGAATCTTGGCTCGGGTTATAGGATGGTGTTTGTGTGTGTTTTTGATGGTGTAGGCTATGGTGTAGAGATAGATAAAAATGGAAAGGTTTAGGGTTTAATGGGTATTTATACTCCCTTAAGCCCATGGACCTAAGGCACATTCCATTTTCTTATTTCATCTTCTAAAGTCCAAGCCCACCTTCTAAAGTCCAAGCCCACCTAAGGCCCATTCCACTTTATCGAATAAACAAAATTTCATTTATTTATTATAATCAAAAGTAGGATGTTACAATTAGTGCCATATATTATATTTTCTAAGCATACTTAATAAAAAAAACATTAATATAATAATTACGTGTCATAATTATATTTTCTTTAAAATCGAAATGCATATATAAAAGAGTTTATGTTTAAAGAGTACATTAACATTCAATTTTTTGAGGCATCTTCATATTGAAGAAAACTATTTTTTTTAATTTTTTTTACAAATATTCAGTCTTAAAAATCAGACAAAATTTTCAATTTTTATATTTGTTATAAGACTATTGTGATAGTTTAATAACAACTTGTTTATAAGAATAACATGAAAGTTATTCTAAAAAGAAAATCTTGTGTCTTTTTTGTCTATGGCCAGGTTTGGAATGTATAACATTTTTGTAAAAGACTTTAGCTACATCTTTCACATCGAAACACCTCATTGTTTTAAATGTTGCTTCCAGTGGCATTGTTTCATCATTGTGTACCGATGGTAGAACAACTCATTCTCAATTTAAAATTCAAATATATTTGATGATATAAAACGACTATATTTTTAATACATTTTTTAACATAATATAAATAGACTTAATTATCTTTTTGTATTTGTACGTATTAAATTATTCATTGTAATTTATACATTAATTTATCCCGTGTAATACACGGGTTTCTAAAGCTAGTTATTTATAAAAATAAGTACATATTGTTGTAACTATGGACACTCCACTGGTAGAGGAACTATCGACGTTTGATGATTTATGTCAGCTTAATGTAGACGCACTTTAGCTTTTCTATTATCCAAAATATGCTTTCGTACTTTTCGTTTCTTGGCAGCTTCTCTATTATAAATTGTTACAAAGTTGCAAGCTATATATCCTTAATTCTAGGGCTAGATACGGAATGTTTTAAATCTGTATTTAATTTTAGTTTTAATTTTAAATTAATAAATTTAATTAGAAATCATATGTTAAAACATGAGAGTGCCACTTGACAAACTATTAGGCTAACTAAGGGGTTTGTGGTTCAACTAACATTTTTGTTTATTATAATAGTAAATATTCTAATTTTTTAATGTTATTCTTTTCTTTTTATGTTTTATGTTTTAATTTTATTTTTTTATTTTCTTTTTCTATTGTTTTTACATAATATTTTTTAAAAAAAATATGTTTTTATATAATATGTTTTTTTTTTCAAAACAAAACAATAAACACGTATACACCAAAAAAATAAACATGTATGTACACCAAACCAAAACATTATTATACTCAAAACTTCGAGTTCGTAAACGTCGCATCGTGAGCATCGACGTTGTCGTCGGCCCTGCGCCTGACGCCCGATCCTTGATTGGCATCGTCGCCTCGTCCGTGTCTAATGTCCAATGTGCTCGCCTCGTGGTCAAAAGTAGGTGGGGGTGGTACCTCGTACCTATCACCATGTTGAGCGGCGCCGAGGTAACCGACGACCCAACTAATCTGACACTGCAACTGTAGCATCGACCGTTGCATCTCCAGCATCCCCTGCTCCATGTGCTGTAACATAACGTTAGTGCCGGGATCCAAACACACCGTGCGATAAGTACGGGGGACGTGTTGCGGCGGTGGCTAATATCAAAATTTCACGCTCCCATCTCAGGCCTGGGAGTGCGACCAACAGTTGGTACCACGTTTGTAAATAAATCAGAGTTACGAGTTAATAGCGGAAGTCTAGGAAAACATGTGGATTTAAAAGCTAAATATTTACATTACAAAAGATGGAACGAAAGTTCCCGTTTAAGATTACTTGTTTATAGTTTACAAACCACCATTCATTAATAATTAAGTTTTATCAAAAAGATCCGAGCCATCGGATTCTTGAGCACTTCGTTCTTCAAGCCCTAATCTTGATTACCTGCAAAATGTGAGAAAGTACGTCAGCAACGAATGCTGGTGAATATGCTGACACTAAAATATTTTTCTTTACTTGATTACCTCTCGAGACATAACTTAGGTCCGGCCCATCGTGGCTTAGGAATAATCAAGTTAAAATAATACAAATTGTAAACTCAAGTCTCTACTCATAGCACCTCAGCAAACACCGCAACGTTCGACATTACTTAGGTACCATAGGTATACACATGGTCATTACTCCCCGCAGGCGAGCGTACTATAACCAAGCGTGGTGCAATGTGCCCACCGCATTTTCCCATATATGTAAGGATCCAGACAAACGTATACTACAGCCTGAAGGCTAGTGTTTCTACTCTTGTTTATAAATGTTTTAGAGACACGTAGTCTCATGTAAACCTTTTCATATAACACGTTTTGACTCGTTTTAAAAACAAGTTTAAAAGCTTAGGGCGTATTCACCTTTTTGATTTGGATCAGCTTCAAACACCGCCCGAGGGTCTTTCCCGTTGCCATCTCGCACCTATAGTACGAGTATAACTATTTGTTAGTCAGATATACAATCCGGCTTAAGACCTTTAATCCTATTTTATAAACTTTACCTCGATGAACCTTTAGTTCAAAATCTATTTTACTTTAAAACCTTTAGTTAAAAAGTAATATTATAAACCTTTAGTTTATTTACATAAAACCCTACGTTTCTTCTTCTCTAAGAAACGTATTCTTTCCTTTTCTTTATTATTTAAGAATAGTTATTTTTTTACTTAAATAATATTTCTATAACAGATAATTACACACATATATATAATCACACATATATATAAATATTCTTAATTTCTTTCTTTACTTTTCTTTGTTATATTTTATTTTATTTTATTGTGGTATCGAGTATAACGTTGACTTAAGGTTTTAAGCTTTTTACAATATTTTATTATTATTTTATTCGGGCATTATGCCTACCTTTGATGGCTTATAATAACCCTAGAAAGTCGAGCAGCACTTCAACGTCTTTTACTCTCTTTTTCAACTTTTCTTGATCAACACTCCACCTTGGCACACTTTACGAGGTACTTCAATACTCCTCCACACGTCAACACATTTCACGTGGCAATCGTCGGGACGTATAGATGGCACCACTTTTGTTGTTGGAACGTCGTTGGAATATGGCATGGAAATCAAGGTACGTCGGTATTTGGGTGCGGAAATCGAGGAATTAGAGCACATTTTTCGAAGTGGATCGAGGTTCGGGTTCTCGGGTTTTAGAGAGATGTTAGAGAGAGAATTGTGTGTGTGTTTTGGTGTGAGAATAGAAGATGGTCGTGATTGCTATTTATAGGCAAAACCAGGAGCCCGTCGCGATACGCGATGGCTTCCTTGGTCACCCGTCGCGTATCACGACGTAGCTTGTAAAAGCCACCCACTAGACCTGCCACGTGGCACCACATGGCAGGCGTTGTGCCACGTGTCGACACGTGACGACATATAGTGCCACCGTTTGCCACGTGGCACACGTGTCACATTCTGTCAGATAGGTCATCGCGATACGCGATGACCTTGATTCTAAGGCCGCCGCGTATCGAGATGGGCCAAAGAGCCATGATTTTCATTTTCAACCTTGAAGTTTGGAATTTTGGCAGTTGGTACCTTGTCTTTGGAAACTTGACATTTTTAACTCGAAATTTTTTGTGATGTTACATTCTCCCCACCTTGAAATAAATCTCGTCCTCGAGATTGTTTTATTAAAATAGGCGGGTGTATTTCTTCTTCAATTCGATGTCGAGTTCCCAAGTGTATTCGGGGCCTCTTCGTGAGTCCCACTTTACTTTCATGATTTTTAAATTCATTTTTTTTTAAAAAATTTCTTTGTTTTCGAATCTTCAATTAGAATTGGACGTTCTACGAATTTTAAGTTTTCATTTATTTCAACATCTTTTAAAGGCATTAATAGAGATTCATCGGCTAAACATTTTTGCAGATTTAAAACATGGAACACGTCGTGTATTCCTTGCATTTCCTCGAGCAGTCGCAAAGGGTATGCAACAGTACCAATTCGTTCAAGTACCTCGAAGGGTCCAACGAATCAAGGTTTTAGCTTTCCATTCTTGCCGAAGCAAACTACGCCCTTCCATAGCGAGACTTTTAATAGAACTTTGTTACCAACATTAAATTCTAACGGCTTACGACGGACGTCGGCGTAACTCTTTTGGCGGTCACGTGCCGTCTTAAGTCGTTCGCGGATTTGTAGAGCTTTGTCGGTGGTTTCTTGGACTATCTCGGGTCCAGACAATTGATTGTCTCCGGTTTCAGACCAACACACGACGCTCTATACTTTCGACCATATAACGCCTCGAATGGTACGGCTTGAATACTTGTGTGATAACTATTGTTATACGAGAATTTCATTAGGGGTAAGTGGTCATCCCAACTTCAACCTAGGTCTATCACACAAGAGCGGAGCATATCTTCCAACGTTTGAATCGTCCTTTTGCTTTGCCCATCGGTTTGTGGATGATAGGCGGTGCTAAGGTTTAGCTTGGTGCCTAACGCTTGTTGAAAGCTATTCCAGAAGTGAGACGTGAAACGACTGTCTCGATCAGAATTTATAGATAGCGGTACTCCATGTAAAGCAACGATGCTGTTCACATAGATTCGCGCTAGTCTATCCATTGAGTATGACTCATTAATGGGTATGAAATGTACGGATTTTGTTAATCGATCCATAATAACCCAAATAACATTATGTTGTCGAGTCATTTTCTGGAGTTTTGTGATACAATCCATGGTTATTAATTCCCACTTCCATACGGGAAGTTCGGGTTGTTGAAGCAATCCCGAAGGTTTTTGGTGTTCAGCCTTGACTTTCAAACAAGTTAAAATTTTCGCCACATGCGAATAGATGTCCTTTTTCATTCCATTCCACTAGCGGTTAGGTTTGAGATTTTGATATAATTTGTCACTACCGGGGTGCATCATGTATTTGGACTTATGAGCTTCATTCAAAGTTTTCTCACGCAAGTCCCCAACGATTGGTACCCAAATTCGGATTCCCATTCTAAGGATACCATCGTCACCTTTGACTAGCGAGTCAATGGTGCCATTGCGTTTTTTGTCGAAAATCTTATTTTCATTGATTGCTTGAGTTTGAGCAGATATGATTTGTGCGAAGAGATCAATTTGAAGTTCTAGCCTTAACGCTCAAACTCTTTTTGGCTTTTCATGCTCCTTACGACTTAAGGCATCGGCTACAACATTGGCTTTGCCTTCATGAGAAACGATCTCGCAGTCGTAGTCGTTGAGAGTTTTCATCCATCTTCGTTGACGCATTTTAAGCTCTTTTTGTTCGAAGATGTGTTTTAAACTTTTATGATCAGTTTACACGATAAATCTTACTCCATAGAGATAGTGCCTCCATATCTTTAATGCAAAGATTATGGCGCCTAACTCTAGATCGTGAGTTGTGTATTTCTTTTCGTGCACTTTGAGTTGACGAGAGGCATAAGCGATCACTTTCTTGCGTTGCATTAGTACGCATCCCAAACCGGAATGAGACGCGTCACTAAAGACTACAAAATCCTCAGTACCTTCTGGCAAGGCCAATATAGGCGCTTGGGTGAGTTTTTGTTTAAGTATATCGATTGCCTCTTGTTGTTTTGCTCCCCATTCATACTTGATATTTTTACGAGTCAAAGAATTTAGGGGAACGGCTATACGAGAGAAATTTTCAATGAACCTTCGATAATAGCCGGCCAATCCTAAAAAACTTCGGATTTTGGTTGGCGACTTTGGAATTTCCCACTTAGAGATGGATTCAATCTTAGCGGGATCGACTTGAATACCATTCATGTTGATGATGTGTCTAAGGAATTGTACTTCAGGAAGCCAGAATTCGCATTTCAAGAATGTGGCGTACAGTTTCTCATTCCTTAGTATTTCAAGTAAGGTTCGGAGGTGAATTTCATGATCAACCTTTGACTTAGAATAGATGAGTATGTCAATAAATACGATAACAAACTTATCCAAGTAAGGCTTACAGATTCGATTCATCATGTCCATGAACGCAGTTGGCGCATTAGTAAGTCCAAATGGCATAATGGTGAACTCATAATGGCCATACCTTGTTCGGAATGCGGATTTCGGGATATCTTCGGATTGAACTTTAAGTTGGTGATAGCTAGAACGAAGATCGATTTTGGAAAAGAAGCTTGCGCCTTGAAGTTGATCAAAAAGATCATCGATTCGAGGGAGTGGATAACGGTTCTTGATTGTGACTTTGTTCAACGCTTGATAGTCGATACACATACGCATGGATTAGTCTTTCTTCTTGACAAAAAGTATCGGGGCTCCCCATGGTGATGAACTTGGTCGTATGAAGCCTTTCTTGAGAAGATCGTCGGGTTGTTTCTTTAATTCTTTCATTTCGGTTGGCGCTAAGCGATATGGTGCTTTGGCGATCGGAGCAGTACCAAGAATGAGATCGATCCTAAACTCTATTTCACGATCCTGAGGGATTCCAGGAAGTTCATCGGGATATTCGAAAACAATTGGTACATCTTTGATTTCTTTGTGTTTATATTCTTTGGGGACGTAAGTAGGGATGAGCAAAATCGGTACCGGTACTGTACCAGTACCAATCCCAAAATCGGTACCGATTTGGTACCGTCAGTACCGAATCGGTACCATGGTTTTAAGTTTCAGGATCGGTATTTCCCGATTTTTTACCCTCGGTACCGGTACTATCCCGGTACCGGTACCGAACCGAATATTTCGGTACCGGTACCGGTACCAAGAATTTCCAATTTTCGGGATCGGGAAAATCGGGATCGGTACCGGTCGGTACCGGTACCATCCCATGCTCATCCCTAGACGTAAGCCATGAATGCTAATCATCCTTGATTTAAACATTTGTTAGCCCTTATCATGGAGATTAGGCTAACTTGGCCAGAGTCTTTATCCCCTTCAATTCGAATGGTTCGTTTATCAGGGGCTTGAAGTTCAACAGTTTTGCTATTGCATAGGATATGAGCATGATTGTCGGATAACCAATCCATACCCAGTACAATATCAAAACCAGCAAGAATCATAGGCAATAATTGAATAGGCAGAACATAACCAGCTAATAAGATTTTTCCATTTTCTAGAGCTTCGGAGATTTTAAAATTTTCGCCACTAGCGGTCTTGACATTTAGAGCTTTGTTAAGTTTTGTCAAAGGTTTGTTTAATAGACTACAAAAGTTATAATCTATAAAACTTAAACTGGCACCCGAATCAAACAAAACTCTAGCATAAGCATCGTTGACTAGGAATGTACCGGTGATGGTTTCCGGCATGTCGGCCGCTTTCTTGGTGTCGAGAACAAAGACTCCTGCGTTGCCTTTCTTGGGTTCATTCTTCTGACCACTTCCACCCACACCACCAGTCGCGGGTTTGTTCTTGGGGAATTCAAATCTTAGATGTCCCATTTCCTTACAATTGTAACAAGTCATCTTTTTCTTCCAACAATCGGCCGTAGCGTGGCCTGGTCTATGACACGATTCACAAACATTTGCCGTAAAAGACGGGGTGAAGTCGCATCGGCCCCTATGGTGTTTCCTACAAATTTTGCATTGTGGAATGTTGGGGTTGAAGCTAGACTTACGTTGATCAACACTCTTTTCTTTGAAGCGGTTGTTTCCTCCTTTCCTTGGGTCGTGCGTTGTTACACCTTTCTTATCTTCTTCTTTATTATGGATCATGCAGCCCATCAAGTAGCCAGCCAATTCCATCGCGGAGTCGGCAGTTTGTGGCAAGTGTGACCTCACCATGTCGCGGATTTCCCGCGGTAATCCCCAAATGTATCGTGTTACTTTGTTGGACTCAGGGTTAACCAACTTAGGAACAAGGTGACAGTACTCATGAAATTTTGTGTTATACTCACGAAGGTTGGTCCCGATAACCTTGTGATTGAGGAATTTGATTTGGATTTGGTCAATTTCGTGCATGGGACAAAATTTTGCCATTATTAATTCTTTGAATTGTTCCCATGATAGATTGTACATTACTTCTCTTCCTCTACTTAAAATCAACGTGTTCCACCACTCCAAACGCTTCACCTTTGAACATAAGGGCAGAATACTGAATTTTCTCATGTTTTGAACACTTGTTGATTATCACAATCGACTCCATTTCTTCAAGCCATCTCACAGTTGTAATGACTCCCTTGTCACCATGAAACTCTTTTGGTCCGTAATACTTGAAATCTTTAAACGAACAACCACTTATCTTAAGTTTCTTAAACTCTTGTCTAATTCCTCCATCAACATTGGATTCATGAACACTTTCTTCGACATGGGATGGTTTACGACAGGATTTTACGGATTTTCGAGAAGGTTTAACAGATTGCGAATGATTAGTTTGCCTAGATTGAGATCTGGCTTCCGATTCATTCCTAACCGCCTCTTTGATCATTCATTGTATTTGATTCATATATTTTTCGGGAATGTTTTCTTCTTGTTCTTTCTCGGGGTCTTTCCCTTTTTCTTTTGTCGGCTTCTTTTTGAGAAGCTTCATGATTATTACTTGATTGAGACATTAACTTTTTCTTTATATCTGAAATTTAACAAATTTTTTTCTTAAAATACACATATTTATTTATTTCACAATATATATATATATATATATCATAACATGATATATATATTTTATTTTTCACAACATTAATTCATATATATATCATTCACTTGATATATATATATATACTTATCCTTATTACAAGTGCACATAACAAAGATTACATTAAACACACACACGACTTTTCCGCATTCGTCCTTCCCTAATCTCTCATAAATTTCTTCACCACCTTGGTCAACTTGTAACATTTCCGAAGAAGCTTGTCTCCTATCTTCTTTTTCTTTTTCTTCTCATTCACCGATATCTTCTTTCTAAGGTCATCAGTCTCATGCAAGGCTCGGTCCAAGTGTTCTTCCTGTGATTGCGGGATCTCATTGGGGTATTCGTATCTTGGAGGTGGGTCGCGATAACCCATCATCACTACGTCATAATGGTTTCTTGGGTTTGGATACGGAGATGCGGTCACATCAGAGGGATAGTTGAAGAATGCCTCGATAGCTTCGTTTTGCTCGCAAATTTCGTTGGCTAGTTCTTCAATTGATGGGATTACGCCTTGATATGGTGGGAGGCTTGATGACGCTTTGCCTTTGAGTTCTTGGAGAAATTGCATGTAAGGATCAACGGTTCCATAACTTGGGTTCTGGTGGAAGAATGGTTCCTCCATCGGTGTTGTTACTCCATTGAGATTGTCGGGGTATTCTTCCTCCGATTCTTTCTCGGATTCTTCTACCTGATCATCCTCTTCTTCTTCTTCTGGTTCTTCTTCTTCCTCGGAGTTTGACTCCTTCATGGGTGATATGTGAAGGCTTTCATATGGCATCGCCACACTCATTTTGGGCTTGCGGGATGGTTCTTCATTGTTGGGACGAGAGTTGATTGAATCAGCAGCTGAAGTTCCAGTATGCCACCTTCGTTGGTCCGAGTGGCATTGCATCCAATTAGATGAGTTAGACTTGAGCTCCTCTTTTACTTGCTTTTTGGCGAGGAAGAAGTATGATGGATGAGGATTTGGTGGCACATATGTTGGAACTTCTGACGGGTAGTATAGTGAGATCTCTGATGGTTGATACGTCGGTACTTCAGATGGGTGATATGTCGGTATATTTGACGGGTAATACATTGGTATGGTTGGTGTGTGGTAGCTTGAGTGTCTTGAGGGATCTCTTCCTTGCACAGGCGGACTATCGGGTAAGTTGATTGGACAATGTTCGGTTCTGGGAAAATAAATTGGCTTGGTTCGGTCGTGTTCTACGTCTTGATTGAAAAACGCCTCGTAGTAGTCTTCACTCATGTTGTCCTTTGGGAGTGGTTCGGCGATTCCAGCCTTCTTCGCTCTTCGCACATAACTTTTCATCATCTTGTTGAACGACATCTAATGTTTTTGGGTGGTTTAGAGTGAGGAGAGGGAAAGAAAAGGTTACCAACCAATCTTATCCCTATTTAAATAAACATGTAATAGAAATATTTTTTCCTATGCTTGGATCGAAGCTTAGGTATTATCTTGTAATACCTAATTCGCTAAAATCGATGGCTCTGATACCAACCTGTCACACCCCCTTCTCAGACCTCGGAGTGCGACCAACAGTTGGTACCACATTTGCAAATAAATCAGAGTTACGAGTTAATAGCGGAAGTCTTGGAAAACATGTGGATTTAAAAGGTAAATATTTACATTACAAAATATGGAACGAAAGTTCTCATTTAAGATTACTTGTTTATAGTTTACAAAACACATTCATTAATAATTAAGTTTTATCAAAAAGATCCGAGCCATCGGATTCTTGAGCACTTCGTTCTTCAAGCCCTAATCTTGATTACCTGCAAAATGTTAAAAAATACGTTAGCAACGAATGCTGGTGAATATGCTGACACTAAAATATTTCTTTACTTGAATACCCCTCGAGAGATAACTTAGGTCCGACCCATCGTGGCTTAGGAATAATCAAGTTAAAATAATACAATTTATAAACTCAAGTCTATACTCATAGCACCTCAGCAAACACCGCGGCGTTCGACATTACTTAGGTACCATAGGTATACACATGGTCATAATTCCCCGTAGGCGAGCGTACTATAACCAAGCGTGGTGAGACGTGCCCACCGCATTTTACCACATATGTAAGGATCCAGAAAAACGTATACTATAGCTTGAAGGCTAGTGTTTCTACTCTTGTTTATAAATGTTTTAGAGACACGTAGTCTCATGTAAACCTTTTCATATAACACGTTTTGACTCGTTTTAAAAACAAGTTTAAAAAGCTTGGGGCGTATTCACCTTTTTTATTTGGATCGTCTTCAAACACCGTCCGAGGGTCTTTCCCGTTGCTATCTCGCACCTATAGTACGAGTATAACCATTTGTTAGTCGGATATACAATCCGGGCTAAGACCTTAAGTCTTATTTTATAAACTTTACCTCGATAAACCTTTAGTTCAAAATCTCTTTTACTTTAAAACCTTTAGTGTAAAAGTAATATTATAAACCTTTAGTTATTTACATAAAACCCTACGTTTCTTCTTATCTAAGAAACGTATTCTTTTCTTTTCTTTATTATTTAAGAATAGTTATTTTTTACTTAAATAATATTTCTATAACAAAGAATTACACACACACACACACACACACACACACACACACATATATGTATATATAAATATTCTTAATTTCTTTCTTTACTTTTCTTTGTTAAATTTTCTTTTATTTTATCGAGGTATCGAGTATAACCTCGACTTAGGGTTTTAAGCCTTTTACAATTTTTTATATTTTTTTTATTCGGGCATTATGCCTACCTTTGATGGCTTATAATAACCCTAGAAAGTTGAGCAGCACTTCAACGTCTTTTACTCTTTTTCAGCTTTTCTTGATCAACACTCCACCTTGGCACGCTTTACGAGGTACTTCAATACTCCTCCACACGTCAACACATTTCACGAGGCAATTGTTGGGGCGTCGAGATGGCACCACCTTTGTTGTTGGAACGTCGTTGGAATATGGCACGAAAATCTAGGTACGTAGGTATTTGGGTGCGGAAATCAAGGAATTAGAGCATGTTGTTCGAGGTGGATCGAGGGTCGGGTTATCGGGTTTTAGAGAGATGTTAGAGAGAGAATTGTATGTGTGTTTTGGTGTGAGAATGGAAGATGGTTGTGATTGCTATTTATAGGCAAAACCAGGAGCCCGTCACGATACGCGATGGCTTCCTTGGTCACCCGTCACGTATCACGACGTAGCTTGTCACAGTCACCCACTAGACCTGCACATGGCGCCACGTGGCAGGCGTTGTGCCACGTGTCGACACGTGGCGATCGTTCTGCCACGTGGCGACACATAGTGCCACCGTTTGCCACGTGGCACACGTGTCACATTCTATCAGATAGGTCATCACGATACGCGATGACCTTGATTCTTAGGCCGTCACGTATCACGATGGGCCAAAGAGCCAAGATTTTCATTTTCAACCTTGGAGCTTGAAATTTTGGCAGATTTGGTCCCTTGTCTTTGGAAACTTGACATTTTTAACTCGAAATTTTTTGTGATGTTACACAAAACAATAACAAATTAATGAAATAGACGAATTAAAAGTAAAATGTAAAGGATAATATAATAAAGTACCTCATGTGCGTCAATATCAGTATCCGCATCCCCACCTGCATCCTCCTCCTCGTCGACAGGCTGGTCGACAATCTGGACCTCCGCCGCTGCTAGTGGAGCAGACTCGACTAAAGGCACAGGGACGTAAGGGGCGCGTATCGTCACCCCGGTCACGAGACGGTCTACCTGGCCGTCAGGTTCCACAAACGACTGCACAACATGCATGCTTGAGCAGCGGGCACAGAGCGATGGGTGGTATACGTAAAGACGCTACCTGTTCTCCGTACCCCCAACGAAATCACAATCTGGGTGACGTATGGGCTACCAAGAAACGACCCACATTATTATTATTATTAAGATTATTTGATTATTATATTTATTATTTACTATTATTTATTATTATTATTATTATTTAATTACTATATTTGTTATTATTTAATTATTAATTATTGTTATTATTATTATTATTATTATGTAGGCCTGGGCATTTTTATGAATGATATGATTGCATTGTTACAACGATATTACAACTTTTTATACAAAAATATGTCAATTTGTATACAATTGTGTATCGGGGATTTGCCAAGTTTGGCTTATGTTCGTATGCTCGTTTAGGCGGTCTTCGAAAACTTTTTCCCATTCTAGTGCATCTGGTTGCGCGTATCTTGCCCAATTACTTACTGGCAACGAAATTGGGAAATTCTCTTTCAATTTTGCATGGATCTAGTGATTACCTCCAAAATTAACGATGGCTATAACCGGAATATCAGATAGTTGGTTAGGACAGTCTCTCGTCGGGAAATAGGATTGATTGTCAGTGCCATGTAGATTGACTAGAACACACCTATATGCCTGAGAAACCAAGTGTCTATGAGGGGGTACGTGGAACCAACGACTCTCTGGTGCCGGTCTAACCGTATTGAACCAGTCTAGTTTGCTACGCCACGTATCATAACGGTCGTCATTCTCTCTGTTGGAATGTAACTTCCAGAACGCTTCGTTTGTGTCCATCTCGTTTATCAATGTTTGCCGAACATTAGCCCAGTGTTTTTGATTTAACTCCAACCCACAGCGACTGCTCAAAATCCATAAATACCGTTTGGGCTTACGTCTTTGATATCTGAGATGAATGGGTGCACCCAAAAGTGAATACGCTCTTAAATCTTTCTATCAACAGTACTTGGCCAGAAGAATCCATCAAAGGAAACCTGAGGTGACGTCCCGACAATTTCTCAATAGAAGAACGTTTCAATGTCTTAGGACGCATGCTCGGTATTTTAAAGCGTGACTGAGACTGGGACATCGAAGGGGTGAGGGTTTCATGTGTGGGCACCTATGAAGAGAATGGGGTGTAGGAGCTGTGTCTTGGGGGATCCTGTTTTTTGGGACGCCCTTTAGGGTCCTCTCATTTCTCAGGCTCTTTCTTAATTGATTTGCCTGAAAAAACAGACATCTGCTTCGAGAAATACTTTTCTTTTGATTACGGTCGTTTATTGACGAAAGTGTTTTCTTGATATGGCCCCATGATGGCCTCACTCACTAAATACTTTAATGCTTCAATAATGCTACCAACAACTTCTTAACAAACTTTTAACACGTATCAAACTTTAAACTAAATGTTTTCCCATTGTCTTTTATCTGTTCACATGTCCTATACAATATTTGCATACAACTTTCAACTTATAATAGAAAGATTAAGGTATATGGGTGGTATTTTTAAATTTATTTCAAATTGACAAACTTCGGTTTTATTTCTTAAACAAATCATCAATTAATTGTTCAGTTTATCGGTTAAATTGGTTAATTCAAATACGGTTAGGTTGAATATGCCATTAATTGGCCAGCCACATTTTTTAATGTTGCTATCATGGTTTTTATTTAAAACTGTTGATATATATTACTAGTCCACTTGTGTGTATACATCTGTTTATTTTCAAGTGAACGTACATTAAATATTTATATATCAAAATATAAATACATGATCTATATAACACATTTATATAGTTTACTTTTCAGTAAGCATTAGATATATATATAAATTATTGATGTGTGATTATATTATGTATTTACGTACGTGTCCGTTTATATATATATATATATATATATATATATATATATTTATTTATTTTTTAGCGTCCATTAAAGATATAACCAGTGAATACCTATCTATGAAGGGTCCCATGCACGTCCAACGTGACGTTGTTGTCGGGACCATACTTTGTTATTATAATATTATTTAGATCTGTTTTTACATTTAATAATAATATACAATAAGACCACGCCAATAATATATATATAAAAGGTCTTCCATGATAAAAGAAGTGTGGTACAGACTTTAGTACATTAACAAAGGCAAGTATAAATCCCTTTTTAATTCCACCTTCAAAGGATCCAATCATCATCATCATCAACAGCTTACCAACAACTAATAACCCTGCCGGAGCCACCACCTTCCGGTCACCTGGTGAACTCATTTTCTGCCGGAAAAAGCTCACTGTCAGAGTACACCGGGAAAGTTAATTACCCGGCCTGCTTCATTATATATGTGAGTCATATATGAATTTGTGTAACTCCAAAAAAAAAAACATATTTTAAGATTTTTAATAATAATTTTAATTTATTTATTTTTTTGTTGTAATCAAATATACAGTTTTATTTATTTGGTTCGGAATTTTAAGTTCATTTAGTACAGTGTCGGTTCCTTTAATCAGTACTATTAATATTCAAATTTATGTTTCTAGCCCACTTGATTTTATAGGTTGTCCAAATACGCCCTGTAGTATCACACGTCTTTATGTTAGATAACGTTTTGAAGTTCTATACATACAATAACGATAGCTGTAACATATACTAGGGTGTTTAATATTCAGTTTCAACCGATTAAACTAAAAACTAACTTGAACTGAAAGCGTTGAACAGAATGACTAAACTGGTTTTCAGTTCGATTTTCCGTTCCGGTTGTTTTATATGACTCTATCCGATTCGTATATACCATTTTTGCCCGTATTTAGCTTAATCCTAGATTCAATTTTTGAATCGTTTCTATTTAGCCTAGCGGACCATTATCCATGTTTAGTCCAATAATCTAACAAAACCCAAAACTCCATTTAGTTTTTGGCTTTTGAACTGTCTGAATTCGATTCGGTTTCAGCCGAAAAGATTCTGAAACCGAAAACAATACCAAAGAACACCGTTACTCGTCAACAACATTTTCGAGCTTGATGCCACTTATTTAGGCAAACCTTACCTACACGTAAATAAAGTATTTGGGTCGATAATTTAACGTACGTCAAGCACACAAATTTAACATTTTGAGTCGTGTTTCAGACCGTTGCACCCGAGCTTCTTGCAATGACAACTAACGGCGACAAAATAGCTTCACCAAAACACCCAAACATAACGGACCAAACCGTATCCATCAAGCGAAGTAGATTCCGTAGAATCAAAAGCACCCCGCTGGCAGATTCTCTCCCATACCATAACAAACACCCAGATCCAATCAAACCAAACCCCAAGTCCGTGTTTGAACACTTCTACCCGAATTACCGGAAAGTAGCCCTCATATTATTCGCATATTTAGCCGCAGGCACACTTTGCTTCCATTTAACCCGAAGACAAATAAAAGGGATAAAAACAAAAGACATACTAGACGCGCTTTATTTCACCATTGTGACAATGACATCTGTCGGGTATGGAGACCTCGTACCCGACAGCACACTCACAATCCTACTCGCGTGTCTGTTTGTGGTCTCGGGCATGTTAATAGTCGGGTTGGTTTTAAGCAAAGCAGCCGAGCTTTTAGTGGAAAAACAAGAACGATTGCTTGTAAAAGCGTTACACTTACACGAAACAATTGGTGAAAAGGAAATCCTTCAAAAGATTAAAACAAAGAGGGTTAGAAACAAGTGTATCATATTGCTGTTGTTGCTTTTGGTACTCATGGCTGCGGGTACGGCTTTGCTGCTTTGGGTTGAAGATTTGGACTTCGTTCACGCGTTTTATTGTGTTATCGGGACACTAACGGGCCTCGGGTACATAGATAAGTGTTTTTCAACGACAGGTGGACGCGTTTTTGCTACGGTTTGGATATTGGCGGGTACGGTCTACGTAGCGCAGTTGTTGTTTACTTTCGCTTTGTTGTATACCGAGAAGAAGCAAAGGTCGTTGGTGAAATGGGCGCTTAAGAGGAAAACAACGCCTTCTGACCTCGAGGCGGCTGATTTTGATGATGACGGGATTGTCGTGTAAGTATTTAACTTATATTAAACGTTTGACATAAATTTGAGTATAGTATTGTTATATAACAGCCTTATGATATTATGTTTTGGTTTGAAACAGAGCTGCGGAGTTTGTTGTGTATAAGTTAAAGGAGATGGGAAAGATTAGCGAAGATGATATCACACCGATCATGAATGAGTTTGAAACGCTTGATGTCGATAAGACCGGAACGTTATCTCAGTCCGATCTTCTGTTTTCCCAGTCATCGTTGTCGGTATCGGATCTTATGCCTCCCCGATTATCGGTGTAAGATCATGTAACAAAATATAAAGAATTGTATATGTTTGTGAATTTCATAGATATTAAATGCTTGGTATTTGGGTAGAACTGGATATATAAGGGTGTTCATAGTTTGGTTCTGTTGGTTATGGAAAACAATAAAGTGAACCGGACTTCTTGGCGATTTGATCCTGTAATTTCATTTCATATTCAAATTACATTAGGTTTGTATGTAATCCAGTTAATGTCAAGATTTCAATAAGAGACTAACGATTACCAACTAAACACTGATAAATTTATGATGAACTTCATGTACAATCAAAATTACGAAATAGCTTCGCAGGATTAGTAATTTGAGAATGGAAAACTGTATAAAGATTATTGTATGAGAAAACATATAAGATTTACGGAGTCGTTTGAGAACAAATGTTTGCAGATTTTCAATTTTTGCTGATTTTTTATGACGTCGCCATGAAATCCTTAAACCTAATTGCTATTGAAGTTTGGGCTAAGTCATGGGTGTGACCGAAGTCACTAAGGGGTGTCCCACTACTAGAAAAGTGGGCAATTGCTACCAAAACTTGCGACCGAAAAAGATGGTTGCAAAATTTGCCACCGTTTGCAACCGAAATAAAAACAATCGAAAAATTAGCAACCGAAATCAAAATGGTAGCAAAAATAGCTACCAAACAAGATGCGGTGGCAAAATGGTTACAAATATAGGACCAAAAATGATCCGATGGCAAAACGGTTGCCACATAAATGCAAATCACGAGTAGGTATTTGGTACGGAAGTAAAGCGGTCGGAGTTTTTATAACCGTTTATTTTTTGTTGGAAATTTACTAAATGCTATGTTTTAAATGCCATGGTGGTATGATATGTTTGAATTGCCACGATATGTTTAAGCGATAGTAATAGAAAAAAAAAATTAAGTGGACGCTCCCATATTAAAAACCCTGTTCGTTTATAAATTTAGGGCTTTTGAAATCACAGCCTATATCTCAACTCCAATTCTCCATCGATTGAGCCACAGCAGAACAATCTGACCACTGAAGACCTCTGAGCGGTCGATCTCTCCGCCGAAGCTCGCCGTAGGTATCTGTGAGCGTATATCTAACATATACACCGTATATGTTTGTGTATATATATGGTTTGTTTGTTTTTCATTTGTAACAATTTATTCTGAGATAATAAAATTCTCTCTTTATGCTTTTCTTCTTCTTTATTGTGTTTATCGTTCTTTAACGATTTCATGGTATGAGAACATGGTTGTTAGTCCTGCTCTTCTTTTTAACTGGTTTCTTGCTGATTTTCTCTTATCCATCTGATCTTTTGTGTCACACCCCGACTTAGGGCCTAGAAGCGTGACCACAAGTTGGTACCTGTTTTGTAAATACATCAGAGTTTATGGGTTAATTTTTTAGCGGGAGACTTTAGGTTGTTTAAAATATTAATTTACATTGAAAATTTACTCAGGATTTAAATACCCGAGCATCTGGTTACAAAATATTTGTTTATATTACAAGGATTTCATTTATCAAAATTGAGCCATCTTGTAACGTGAAGTTTTATCTTCATGACGACTCCAATCCTTGCTATTGCTTACTAGTACTTAGTTACCAACAATTGGTGGGAAAATACGTAAGCTATGTGCTGGTGATCACATATGACTCTAAAACATTTAAACTACAGTTACAATACAAGTATAGTTTTCTGTACAAGCTCAGCAGAAAGTATTTCATTTTCGGGATTTGTACCACTTCCCTGCACACACAAAAGTTCTCCGAGCCACGTAGCCCCTATTGAAGAACTGGTTATGATTGTTAGCCCACGGCCACGTAGCCTTCGAATGTTTAGACTAGACAATTATGCTTGAATCCATACACATGTGCAATCGGTATGAGTTGCTTTTATTTTATAATTTGTATTAAATATAATGTTTTAGAGATCACGTAATCTTATGTAAACGTTGACCGACTCTTTAAGATAAACAACCTGTTCATATTATAGAGTATAAATATGTTTTGACTGTTTGAAAATGTTTAACGTATTCACATGTACCGTCTGTGTGCGTTTGAAAACCTTATTGATTGTGAATGAGAATGATATTAACCTATACATTAATAGGTTTTTATAAATATTTGGATGGTGTTTCTTGATTAAGCTATTCCCTTTGAGCTTAACCTTGATAAAGTTTCAACTTTGTCTGTGAATGAAAGCACTTGTTTTAATGTGACGTTTGATATAGCAATTTGGCTTAATAGGTTCTAACACGTTGGTGAGTTTCTCCACCGCGGTTGATTGAGATTTATACGAATTACTTTCCTTTGGCAAGAAACTCACTACTAGTGATATCCCCCTTACAGTTACTACATGTCCGTCAAAATATAACCTTGTTAAAATTATTTTTTCAAGAAGTAACGCTTATGAAAATTCATTATTAATGCTTTTAAAATATTTTCAAGGTTAAATGCCATAGCCTTTTTTAATGTCTAAGCTATTACTCAAATAATTTAAACATAACTCCTACCTTAATGTGAGCACTCAGAATGATAACAATAAGAAAAGTGTGAACTTGACGGGTAAGATCTGGATATAAATATGCTTAGATGATTGATAACGCATTTGGGACTTCGATACTTGCATGTACTTTGAGAAAACGGAATGCCGGTTCGTTGTAGTAATCAGACACGCTTCCCTAGGTTAAGTGTGTGTGAATGAAGGTGTTTTGGAATGAATGAGGTTGAATCCCGTAGCCTCCTATTTATAGGTGAATTTTGCACTCCATCGCGGTACGCGATGGAGTCTTTATGTGGCCGTCGCATATCACGACACCGCAATTTCTGCGAGAATGCCACGTGTTGACACATGGCCTGTCAAAATGTTCCACGTGTTGAAATTTCCTGGTTGATTAATAGGGTCATCGGGTAACACGATGATCCTATGGATCTGTTCATCGTGTATCGCAAAGCCGCCAAGTATCAATTTAAGCGAAGATCCATCGCGTAACGCGATGGGTCTATGACTGATGCAACGATGGGTCAAAATTTTCAGAATTTCTATTTTAAGTCCCTATACTTTAAGTATTGATATTTTTGGCTTAATTCTATTATAGAAATTTACGCGATGTTACATTTTGTGATCATTCTTCTGTTTTGTTCGAGATTCTGATCATTATTTGATCGTTTTCGTTTGTCTCATTTAAATTATTTTGAGATTTCATTTCTTCTCTTTCTCTACCTATTTTCATCTTTTCATAGGTTTTATCCTTTCATTTTTCATCAAATTCTCTTATCATCCGTTCATTCTTCATCAAATTCTTGTTTTTTGAATTTTCACTCATTGTTTCAATTCTCTCAATGTTTTCTGAATTTTCTCATTTTCTCTCAGTTTTGGTCAAAATCTTCTTTCTCTACATATACGCCATATACGTTTTTGACTTACACGACACATATCTTTTATAGCGTATATCATGCATATACACCAACATACGTATAAGGCTCTTTGACTTATACGCCATATATGTTATACAACACATAAGTGTTTCTTTGTTATACGAAGCACATAAGTTTCTTTCACGTTTTTGTTACGTTTTTGCTGTGTTTTTCTATTGGCAGCCTCGAACAGTTCTGTTGTTCAAAACATGACCATTGATTCCTCTAATCCTCTCTACCTTCATCCTTCTAATCATCCCGGTATGATCCTTGTTTCCAAGTTCTTTGACGGTACCGGTTTTGGAGCTTGGAAAGAGCATTAACATTTGCTCTTTCAGCTGAAAACAAGCTCGGTTTCATAGCGTCTAATAATTGTAAGCTCGGAAGAATGTAGTTGTGTGCCTGAGACTTTTATAGTAGAGACCACTAGCAATATTTTCGTTAAAATCACAAGAATGGTTAAAAATTGTAGGATAGAACTAGAGAGACGTGATTTCCCTGTTACTCTTTATGTTATGGCCTTAGGAGGGTTCGACGCAGTTTTGGGAATAGATTGGTTGTCTGGGTTTAAGGCTCAGATAGTGTATAAGAGTAAGTTGATAAGGTAAAAATATTTGGATGGTGGTATAGTGACAGCTTATGGTAATAAGGAAAGTTTATTAGGCGAGGATGCAGTGCCTCCCTAGCGTATGTTGTCAAAGCTACGACCAAGACGAAGGAAGTGAAGAATGTTCCTACAGTGTGTGACTGTCCAAAAGTGTTTCCAGAGGACCTTCTGGGGTTGCCACCAGAGTAAGAGGTAGAATTCTAGATAGTGTTAATACCAGGAGCACAGCTGATGTGTTATGAAATACACACATATTTGAGCTCGTTTTGTCATGATTTTTAATGTGTTTTAACGTATATATATCCATTATCGATAGTATTTTATATATTTATGTTTGATGTTTGATCATAGGAAGAGAGCATGGAAATAAAGCTTTAAAGTGATGGATTTTGTTCACCCGAGGATCAGATTGAAGACGGAATGCGTAAATGAGCTTTAACGAGTCAGAAGTCGAAAATCGAAGACCTATAGGGCATGGCCGCCACACGTGACCAGGTCAGCCCTCATAAACACGCAACGCGACGTCCTAGGAAGTTCCATCAGCTGTCCAAAGCCTTAGGCCCATCTCTTTTGTCCTTATGTGGGCTGGTCCGAACGGATTTGGGTTATATTGGCTTGTTTTAAAAGTTTAAATCATCCATACATATATATATATATATATATTATAAACCCTAGAACGATTATAATAACCTTCCCGCCACCAGAGGAGCTCTAAGGACAAATAATTAAAGAGGAGAAGCTTTCGGTTTCGTGTTTGATCATTATTTTGTACGGTTTCATTGTTTTAACGATTGTATGTTCGTTTTGAAGTTTTGAATCGTAAAAC
The DNA here is from genome assembly GCF_021521415.1 of Bidens hawaiensis. Classification (NCBI taxonomy): domain Eukaryota; kingdom Viridiplantae; phylum Streptophyta; class Magnoliopsida; order Asterales; family Asteraceae; genus Bidens; species Bidens hawaiensis. The sequence continues at coordinate 184,450 of NW_027494559.1, forward strand.
GAGTTTTATTCAGTTTCTAATGACCATGGTGATTATTATTATTATTATTATTCATATTTACTGTTGTTCCGTGATTATTATAGGCTCAACTTGTTTGAATCACCTAGGTTTGATGTTTAATAGTTAAAATAAACTAGTATAGAGTACTTAACAAGTGGTTGATTGTTTTTCTGTTGTCAAGTTCATATTTTGTGATTTTATCCCGTTAATATCTGCTGCCATAGATGTATCTCAGGTTGCATGAGCCCCGTGTGATTGATTATTGCATAAATTAGTTTTGTGTAGTCGTTAATTTCATAGTTCGGTTAATACTTTATGTATTGTTTGATTGTGATAGACGTATCATCAGGGTTTTTGTTGCATAATTCATTAAAATCAGTAGATTAACCACCTTTGAGTTGGATCAAAACCTTAGGTGTCGGCTTATCTTGCTAGTTAGTTGATCGGGTTAGTCGTTGCGAGACCACGTGCGGTTTTCCCATTGTCGGCTAGGTTAAGTTTGTAAGTTGAGTTGTTTTATCCTTAGTGTTGAATTACCCCTTTTCTCCTAGGTTTATAATAGCTTGAACCTAAAGCTTAAGCATGGACCAAGTGTTGAGTTATTAGGTTACTTAGAATAAACAACCAATAATTAAAAGTTAACTAGACGTCGTTAGGGTTGGTAAAACTGACCGTAGGGACCCAGTTACCTTGGCTTCACTTTGTTAGCTCATATTTAGAACCCTGGTTTCAACCACGAGTTAGCACCTGAGTCATCCTACAGCCGTTAGATCATCATACATAGGTGATTTGCTTTCCCATTATCGTTAAATCCCGTTAAGTATTTTAGTTAGTTAAGTTAAGTTAAGTTAGTTTAAATTAAATTAGAATAAAATAATTTAATATAAAATCAATTAAATATTATTAGGTAGGACTTGGATTAGGTTTTATAATCAGAGACGTTCACACGTGTCTTCGAGTTCGATATCCGGACTTCCCTAGTCTTTGATACACGCGACCGGTACACTTGCCGTTTGTGTGAACTAGGATAGATTCTTTGGATTTTAAAGCTTAGTTGCGATTCGTGATTATTATTTTTATATATTTTTTCGCATATCAAGTTTTTGACGCCGTTTTCGGGGGCACGGTCTGAGGTGATTAGAGAATGACCCGAGTTTGGGGACTTATCTTTTTTATTTTATACTTTCTTATTTTTTTTTTATTTTTCTTTTAGTTTAATTTTAGCCTAGTTAATTATAGTTTTTCTTTATAGTCGTATGCATCATACCCACTCACAAGGACCGCCGAAGCTTGAAACGTCCGACAATACCGAGAAAGTCTAGCCTGAAAGAGAGCGTTCTGTTTCAGCGACATGTTCTGATTCTCCTTCTTCTATTTCTTCCACATATTCTAGGGATAGGAACATGGGTGACCAACTGCCTAGGAGAGTAGTAGCTGACTACGGTTGGCTGACCCCGAATCCTCATTCTATCATTACTTTACCAGACGGTGCCGCCCCTGAAAACTGGTCCATTCCTTCCCCCGTCATGCAACTCATCAAAATCTCCCTCCAAATCCAAGGGCTAGAGAGCGAAGACCCTTCAAACCACATCGACATGTTTGTTCAAATCTGCAAAACTATCAGTCGCGGAGAAATGAACGTTGAAGCCATCTAACTCCGTCTTTTTTCCATTCTCACTTGTCGGCAAAGCCTACAAAAGGCTGAAGTCACTACCTGCTGGATCCATCACCACTTGCGCGGGCCTTCAAGAGAAATTCATGACCAAATTCTATCTGCCATCTATATCCGCTCGACTCCGTTAGGAGATTTTTTTCTTCCGCATAAGATCCGACGAGTCTTTCGGGGAAGTTTGGGGAAGATTCAAGGACCTCCTTCTTAGTTGTCCTCATCATGGTTTAGATAAGTGGATCCTCATCTAGAAATTATACAATGGAGCCACACAACACGTGAGAGAGATGTTGAACTAGACTGCTAACGGGAACCTCCTCAAGAACAAAGATCCCGATGAGTGCGTCGTTCGTTTTGATGATCTAGCAGGGATCTACGATGGGCACGAGGGTAGAAATTCTTCCATATCATCGAGTGGAGTACTTTAGGTTGATTCGAACACTAGCATGCAGGTGCAGATTGATGTTTTGAACAAACTCATTAGAGATCTTACAGTTAAGAGCGCCTCAAAGTGTGAGATTTGCCGTGGGGGTCACGACACCTTTGACTGTCCTATTAAGCCTGGTAGCAATCAGAAGGAGGTTGACTTCGTCAACAACCCCTTGAGATATCAAAACCCCGCCGTGTTGGAGAAATCAGAATAATTATCGAGGGGGACAAGCTAGTGGCTACCAAGCCCAATACCAAATGTAGCGTCGAGAGAATCTATTCGGGCAGGGGAGTTCAGGTCAGGAGAGTTCGAAACAAGTGGGGAGAGAGGAGAATAAAGCCTCACTGGAGGACATGATGGTGGAGCTGCTAAAGCGTGATGAGAGGAACTGAGTGACAAATGAAGCTAATTTCGGGGAACACAATGCTATGCTGAGGAACCAAGCCACGCCTGTAGCTAATCTTGAGCGTCACGTAGGAGAGATTGCCAGCCAGTTATCCGAAAGAGCACCAGGTTCACTACCGAGTAATACCGAGAAAAATCCGAGAGGGTTCGCCAAAGTAGTGACTACTAGGAGCGGAGCTAGAAGAGAAAGAGAGGCTGATCCTTCGAGATTTTTTACGCCTGAGGTTGATGAAGAGGAGCAGGTGGACGAGGAGATCCACATGGAGCCTCCTCTGGTCGAGGCACGCTAGCAGAATATTCTAGCGAGTACGAAGCCGACCGATAAACCTTCATCATATTCTAACCCACCTCTAAGAGTCTATAAGCCCAAATTGCCTTATCCTTGGAGACTCAAGACGGAAAGAGACGGGGCGCAAAACTCCAAGTTCCTTGAACTTCTCAAACAACTTCACCTGAACATTCCTTTCCTTGAGGCGCTCACTCAAACGCCCAAATACGCCAAATTCCTCAAGGACATTCTTTCTAATAAGGAGAAGCTAGCTGAGGTCTCTTTAATTCCGTTGAGTGTTAGGTGTTTTGCAGTTTTGCAGGGCAAGTTGCTTGAAAAGATGGCCAATCCTAGGAGTTTCATGATTCCCTGTATCTTAGGCGACAATAGAATCATCTTCGACGCGGGTTGAATTGAGAAATGTTTTTATTGTAATGTCAAATGACATTTAATTTTTAATTATCCTTACAGGAAAAGACTGAAATTGCCATATGAGTTTAATAATATTTCATTAACCTTTCGGCAATTCGAAATGCTTAAACAAAAGGCTAAACAACAAAGAAATTATATTAATTCATTGTTAAAGTCTCCTGAAAAGTCTCATTGTTTTATGATGTTAAATTTTTGAGACAACAAGCCAATAATCTGTTACCAGTATGGAAACCAAAAATCCCATCGGTTGTTATTGATCATGTTGAGGATACTGGTCGACTAAGACTATGGTTTGGATTTCAGTGTATCATTAATTATTTAGTTTTGTGAATGGGTATCCAAGAAGATCTATCAACGTCATATATAGTTGCAAAATCAAATTTGTTGATAGTGGATTATTTCGGCATATTGGTTTAGTTGGATTTGATTGGTACTTGTAAAGATTTAAAATTCATAAAATTTCCAATCGGAAAACTTGTTCACAATACACACTTTTTAAATGAAAATTTTCTTTTTAAGTGAACAAGATTTAAAAGTTTTATCCATGCTGGAAGATTGTTTTTTGCATTCGTTATTATTCTGCATTTTTTTGTTTTTGTGTATATTTTTAGGGGGGGAGCAAAATCAGAAAAGTTCAAAAATATTGTGTTTTTTGTATGAAAAATATAAATTTGTGAGAAATGTGATTCGACATATATGGGAAATGATAGTACATTAAGTTAATGGATCTAACACATAGATAAACTAGACTAAAAAGTGCAGTAAGATCAATTGCATGATGTGTAGATAGAATTGATAGATCGTATAAGGGCTGAAAAGATATAAACTTAAATGCTAGACAAATCTAGTGGTATTACCTCTTGATGCTTAGTTAATATCTTTTTCAAGCACCAAAAAGTTTGAAGATTGTTGTGTGTACATGCATTCATTTTGCAAAGAAATTCAACTTATTTTTCATTTTATTTTGCAAAGAAAGTCAACTTTATTTTTCTCTTTATTTTTGCTTAAGTCTTGGATCCTCTCTGCATGTAGTAATACCGATATGAGGGTTAAGGCCTAAGTATTCTGCTTTATTTTCTTGGTGTTTCATGAAATCCTTGAATCTTCTCTGCGTATACTATAAGCACAAATGTGTGAAAGTCATGTATCAAACTGGAGGTTAAGGCCCTATACAATTTCAACTAATTTAATCTTATTATTTTGTTAAAGGAGAACCTTATCTGTGTGTAGTAATACCGATCTTAAGGGAAAATTTTAAACCTTCTACTTTTTTTCTTTTTATTGTTTTTTCATGCGTCACATCTAATCATGTTAAGAAAAGAAAATGTATACATGTGAAATTCACTATATAAGATATGCAAATTGTCTTTGATTGATAGGGTCCATATAAGATTTGTACTTAATTGAACCTTAATATCTATCGTAAAGCTACTGAAGGATCTGTATAAAGTTTAAAGTGGAAAATTATATCTCAATCATTGTTTGATTATGTGCATAATAATGTCGAAAATTGAAGTGGAGTCTATGACGTTATTAGTCAATACGATCCCATGTTGTGATATTTCTCACTAAAAAATTTTATTATTTTTACTACTTACGTTTACTGGTTTAATTTTCTTTTCATTATTTTGAGAAAAATGTAAAAAGATTTAAGGTGATTTTTGAAATAAATTTAAAAAAAATCAAAAATATTTTGGGTGTGTTTTAGCTTAAAGTTTGTAAAAGCTAAAAAGATTTTATTTCCAATTTATTTTTGATCTTCCGACAAGTGATATACATTTTCAAATTGTTTTGTCGTGTTATTCAAATGTTTTCACCATTACACATTCTTGTTCATACTATTTTGTGCTCAAATGCTAAATCAAGATAAACTTTATGGTTTGTTGATGGAATGTGTTGATTAATTGTAGTTTTAACTGGATGATGATTATTCAATCGTTGAATCTTCTCAATGTGGTTGATGTGCTAAAAACAGTCAATTAAATATTAACTAAATTAAACAAGTAATAAAAACTAGACTTAAGACTCAACTACACAAAACACCGGCAAGTGAACCGATCAATTGTACTAAAGCTAAGTAATTCTGTAATCGAACCCACAGAACTCTATAAATTACGTTAATTAACTAATTAGACTCGACTTACGACACGACTATTTATTATTAATGTTTTAAGGGGGGGTTTTAAACTAATATTAAACTAAGAAAATAAATAAACAGGTAAACTAGAAAACAAGCAGATAAATCACAAGATCGAAACCAATCAGAGAAGGAATCTTCCTAGGTAAGAATCCCATGCATCAACGATCATCAAGCAATGGGCAAATAACAAACGTATTCATCTAACAAACCCTAAAGGACCCTCAATTGAATTAAGTAAAATCCTAAAGAATAAATATTAAATTATTAAGCAATCAATTATATTGACTTCCTCGCAGTTATCAGATAGGGTTAATTAATAGTATCTAAAGCAAGAAATCTTACGAAACACTAAACTCTAGAAACTTGATAAGCTTAACACGACATCATGAACAAGGATCAACATAATAAGCAAGAATATTGTCACTAATCTATCCTAGCATGCGATTGACCAAGACACATGAACAATTCCTCACCTTACAGCTATTGGAATTTAGCAGACCATTTATAATCCTAACCAACGATTAACAAGCTTCTATGATCTAATGGGCCCATTCAATCACAATAATCAAAACACCAAGTAATGATTAAACATAAACCCTAAATCTAAAGAACACAATCAAGAGATAAAAGATCTATGTGGAGCAATAGTTAATAATCAATTAAGATAACAAATACTCATATGTATCATGAAAACAAAATCAAGTCTTTACTATTAATATAACGAAACCATAATCAAAACATTAGTCCAAAGCAAAAATCATGCTTCAAACATGTTCATCAAACCTAGGTAGACATGAAGTCTAGCCTAGCATAGTCTTAGTCAAAGACAAATAACTAAAACAAAGAACAAAGAGAAATATCATGAAATATAATGAACAAGGATAATGATAAAGAACGAAAGAACCCTTCTTAATCGATCCTTGAACACTTGTATGAAAGCTTAATGATCCTCTTTGATTCCTAGCTTCAAAACTCCTCCAAACCCTTGGTTTTCTTCTCAAAATCGGCTGCCCAAAGTTGTCAATTCGTTTAGGTTTGAATCCATATATATATAACAAGCTGGGCCTTAAAAAATGCAAAATAATGCTGAAAAGAATCCCAAGACGCCACGCGACGGGCTTGGCCTCCCCCGGTCGCGCGGCGCAGCTTGCCCCGGGTGGAAATTTCATTTTTTGCTTTTTTTTATATTATTAAATCTTATAAAATCTTTTCCTTGAACTCCAACTAACGATTAGAAACTTCTAGACCTTCTTTTCCTTGACTCTCAAGCCATCATTTATATGAAAACAAATCAAAACTCTAAGTGAAGTAATCATGTAACCATTGATGAGCAAAACGAACTTAAACTTCTTATAAAATGATAGAAAGAATTAAAGCGTAACATTCAAGACACCAAACGATTTAAAACACTATAAACATATAATACTTGAATCAAAACCTTAAATAATAAAAGATAAATAAAACTCGAACTAAAACGAGCTCAAAACATTAAATAAACATAACTTTATAAGGGATTCGAGATGAATAAATAGATGTATATCAGTGGTGAATTTAATTTTTGGCAAAGTATTCGGGTTAAGGGGGAGTGATGATGTTGATCGTATGTACAAGCTTGATGTTGATAAAGATTTGAGATGTACAACTAATGCCAAGGGGGAGTTTGTTAGTTCATTGTCTTCATCGTATTACATGTATAAAGACTCACATGAAGATCAACTGAAAGCAACAAAGACTAAAGCTTAAACGAACTCCAGCAATTGTCAACGGGGAGTTTGTTAGTACATGAAATGTGGCAAGTGCTGAGAGTTTAACCAAGATAGTTGTTTAGTCTTTGTAATTAGTGTTTGAGGCTCATTCGTTATATCATGCAAAAGAAGATCTAGTGAATGAGATATCAATATAGTGAATGAGAATGTCAATTTAAGTTTAACGAATGAAGAACAATGGCTAACGAATGAAGGATGGATGCAAGATAACGAATGTGCATGTCAAATGTTATGAATGAGAGATCATGGTTAAATAATGAGCACGAATGGGAAGCAAATGGGAGATCAAGCATAACGAATGAGTGATTGATTGGTAATGAATGTGTCTTATGCTATATATATATATGTTGAGATAGTTTCATTTTGTAACAATTTATTTTTGCGAGACACTGATTTGTATTGTTACTTTTCCGAAATTTATAACGAGCTTCAACGAGTTATTATTTACATCTTGTGTAGTGCTCGGTCGTTTTTCGTTCATCGATTAGGTACGAAACGCATCGAATCAAACATCGTGCCTTTCAGTTTCGTAGATCAATATCCAGTTCATCGATCCTCATCGGGAAAAACATTATCGGTAATCCCTAGTGGTAGGAGGCTTGGGTTCTCCAATGGAGACGCGAGTTCGAATCCTACTTGTGTCACATTTGGGTGGATATTGACAATGAAGGATTTGATTTAGGCCTTGTAGAAAGGTTTCCAGTTTGAAAACTGAGCCCACTCGGGTTTTCTTCCCACCATGTGTTACGCCACAGAGTTATGTTCTTGTGGTGGCACAACGACTGTCAAGTGGAAGTCGACGGTATGGTTTCCCTTAGAACGCCAAAGCCAAACTCTAAAGCCAGTGTTGGTCCGGTTAAGACAACATAGTCTGGCCATAGTGGGCCATTGGGGCTCTCCAAATTTGGAGAGTGCGGTAGCCTAAATACAAGAAAGTCGTCGTTCTAAAAAAATTAAGTATCCAGCAAAATTCCACAGCTGAATCAACTATTTGTGGCATATGGGATCTTACCATCTCTCTTATTTCTCTTCATAACCCATATACAAAACAAGTTACTTTCTTATATTCTTGAGTAACTAGATGTGGAATCCATCGGCAATATTCAAGGAATTTGGTATTATATTCCTTGAGATTTGTACCAACAACTTTTCGATTCCATAAATAAGTTTGAATCTAGTCCATCTCATGGATTGGATAGAATTTATCAAGAATGAGACTCTTGAACGTTTCCCAACTAAGGTTAATCATTGTTTCTCTACCTTTAATCTGAATCTGGGTATTCCACCACTAAAGATCTTCTCCCTTTATATTGGATAGGTACTTCACATGTGCACTTGCTAATGAAGACAATTAATTATTGTTCCTCTAGCCATCTTAGGGTGGCTATAACATTCTTGTCTCAATAAAATTCTTTGGGGTTGTAGTCTTTAAAGTTTCTAAAGTTGCATCCCTTTTGGAGTTTTAACTTCTTTCAGGTTAGTCCCTTGAGTTACTATCAGTTGTAGAGATGTTGTAACTTTCATTCCTTCTAGATGAATAGAAATACTTCAACTTCTTTTGTTATATCTTGACTAACTTTGACTTGTAGAGATTCTTGAGTGCGTCAAAAACTGGAGTCATAGCTTCGTTGACCTTTTTAGATTCCGTCCATGTCACACCCCGAAAACCTTAGCTTAACACAGCGGAAGTCTTAACTTTAATTCGTTCGGGTTATGACAGACGCCGATAGTCAACAATAATAAACGTTTAATAATAAAAGCATCATCTTTTATTATAAGAAATATTTTACAACATCAGAGTTTATTACACGTGCTGATGCACGGTTTACAACACATCACTTTTGTTCAAACACCCCACGCTCTCGTTTCCATACCATCTCGAAACCTTCACTTTCCTGCAAAGCATATTTAAATAATATTTGGGTCAACACGAATGTTGGTGAGTTATTCCTGAGAAGAAAAACTTATTATATAAATATAAACAATTTATATATAAACAACACATGAATATAATGGTGTACGGCCATTATACTCCCAATTAAAGACCGATCAAACACGGTACAACACAATAACGAAACCCGCATTTTACCTTTAAGCACAAAAAGCGTTAGTTGTAAACTAGCTACGAATACAACGCGTGTATGACTACCAATTTGATAACTCGAAACGTACCATACTCGAAATATTCCCACTTTTAACCCAACGCGAATGGAAGTGGGGGGCGTCACCCCGATAGATCTACCAACATTTCTGTGCCCTCAATTCGGTTAACAGTTATTTAACCAAATTGATTCATCCCACAATAACGACAATTTGTAGTATAATGCGTTTTCAACACATATATATATATATAAACGAATATAGATATACAATATGCTTTTTGGAGGAAGAACTCACCTTTGATTTCGGGGTTTCGAATAAACGCTTGTTCCTATATTAGTACACGTTCATTAATTTTAGGTTTGACTAAAATATATATATTCTTATTCTAAAAATCCACACAAGCACATAACACATAAAGTTTACTACTTATAATCTTATTATTCTATACTTAAAAATATAAACAAGTAATAATCAACTAATAATTGTTTTATTTAATAATTTAATTTAATTATTAAAATTTATAAAAATTATTACCTTTAGTTGCTGGAGTGTTTTGGAAAAATTCAAGTTATTATTTTATTTAAAATTTTTTGACTCTATTATAATCGGTTTTGTCGGTTTTGCCGGTTTCGTTGATTTTGAGCTTAAAAACGAACCGGTTGTCATTTTTATGAAACTTTTAGTTTTAAATTATCTAGAACACTTTTTATATAGTTTTTAGACAAGTTTTATTGATTTTTCAATAAAAATGTTTTGGTTTTTATTTTGTTGCTAATTTCTTAAAAATGCCCATTTTTACCGTTTTCGTGTCGGTTTTCGCGACACGAACCGTGTTGGTTTAAGTTTTGCTATTCTTGACTTTTCTTATACTTTAACTTATGTTAAATATAAGAATATTATGACTTTAGGAGCTGTTTTAATTCAGTTCCAAAAACTCATGTCGGTTTACCTTAAAAGTCGAACTTTCCGATCGTTAAAGTCACCGACAAGCTATTTAAGTCACAATGTCAAAACCAAACCATTTGGTACAGCAAATATACATATAATAACAAATAATATATCATCATATACATGTTTGATCATCTAGCACCAAGTATGCACATAAAACAAATTTTTAACTACACATGCTCAAGCCTTAGCTTAAGTTTTTAACTACACGATAAACAAGTCGTTTCTATAATCTCTACAAGGTGTTTATGTACCAAAATTTCCAGATCTTAATAACTCATATTAACATCTTACTTCATCCCATTATTATCTTTTAACAAACACATTCTTGATTTCTTTAACAACAAAGTTTCTATTACTAGTAAGTAGCAATTTTTAATAACCTTATTATCATACTAACAATCTTTACAATAGAGTTTACTAAAGTAATCCTAACCACAAGTCTTTAATCATCCACACAAGACTATGTTCACTTATCAAATCATTTTGCAAAATATCTTGTACAATTTACAAAGTTTCCTTTATTAGTAAGTTTAACACAAACTCTTGTTTATCTAAGTTATTATGTTTCATGCATCCTAGTACTTCTAGTAGATTTCATTCCTTTCCATATGTCCCATTCAATCACTTAGTTTGTCATTATCAATCCATATAAAATCAATACAAGTCAAGTATGAGCTTTATGATCAAAAATCAAATTTTTGTATTACTTGCATGTGTAAGTAACTTTCCAACAAAGTCAAATCCCTACACTTTTGTCAACCCTTTTCCAAGATCCTTTCAAAACCATTATTATTATTACTTACAACTTTTTAAAGTAATTAAGTATGAGGGTTTTAAAAATTATCATTCTTCTTTAACCATTTTACCATTTAACAAGCTTACAACTTCAATCCAATACCAAAATCAAAACCCATGGTTCTAATGGTTGTTTTTACCCATAATCCATTTCCAATCTTTTGACCATTTACACATTTACTTCCAATATTAAAACAATACCTAAACCCATTTGTTAAACAAACTCAAGTAACATCCATATGGACAATCTATACAAGCTAAAATGCAACCATAACAAGTCCTATAATCAACAAAACCCATCTTACACATCCCTATGTAAACTCACGGCCACATACATACATGCATATATCCATATCATACTTGCATGTATACTACCAAACATACTAAAATCAAGCCTTCAACATCAAATAACAACCAATATACACAAATCTTTGAAGTGGGTTACCTTGGGTTTCGGATTTGGTGCCTATGGAGGTGATAATGTGACCTTGGGTTGGCTATAATCCTTCCTTTGGCTTCCTACTTCTTGTATTTTGCTTAAACCTCCACCAAATACCTCCTAATCAATTGTTGTGTGTGTGAAAGTTTGAAAATGTGAGATGGTAGGGAGGTGATGGGGTGGCCGGTTATATGAAGGGAGGAAGAGAGGAGTAGAGTGGTGAGTTGGATTCTAGGATAGGTGTGTTGGATGGCTTGTTGGGTTTACAAGTAACCTAAGCAATCATGAGATACATACATGTGAGCTTCTTATTGGTGTGTTTGGGAGGTGGGTTGGGTTGTGTGAGGGTGGCGGCTGAGAGAGATGGGAGAGGGAGAGGGAGAGGGAGAGGTAATTTGAATATTGACATGTGCTAAAAACTAGGTATTAACGTTTAACGTATCTCGTAATTTATCTAGCCAAACGACTTCCGTTTCTAATAATTTTTATCAGACTTTGAGTGAAATTAGATTACAGTCAATGTCTGCCTAAAAACATAATTTTCTGATAAACTTAATGTCGGGCTCTTACGGTGTCCTCTACTGACTTTCGGTTACTTATTTTCTAATTTTCGCGATTCGAACCTTCTAAAATTAAGTTTATACACTATCTCTAATATCCTAACATAAAATTAAATTTTTCGAGGTCATCTTGACACGTTTATGAATTTATTCGTTTTGAGATATTACCCGGTGTCAACTTACACAGTGTCAGCTACACAACAAAATTGAACTTTTTCGGGTTCCATACTTTAAAATTCAACTAAAATCAAAAACTTTGACTAAAAATATTATTCCTATGTATTTATTTTACTAATTAATACGCGATTATGGTTAATATAATTACCAGATTAGTCTAATTTTTGGCGGTTGTCACATTCACCCATCCTTTTAGAAATTTCGTCCCGAAATTTAGGATGTAGTGCTGGTTTCGGTTTCTTCTGGGAAGAGGTGAGGGTATTTCGCCTTTATTTGATCATGACGTTCCCACGTGAACTCGGGACCAAGTCTTGAATTCTAGCGAACCTTGACAAGCTTAATCCTGTTACGTCTTAGCTTCTGGATTTTCCAGTCCATGACTTCAACAGGTTCTTCTACAAATCGAAGCTTATCATCAACCCTTATGTCTTCAATAGGGACAATTAACGATTCGTCAGATAGACATTTCTTCAGATTGGATATGTGAAACACGTCGTGTATTCCACTGAGTTCTGAAGGTAGGTCGAGTCGATAGGCTACCGACCCTACTCGTTCGGTAATTTTGAACGGTCCGACGTATCGTGGGCTAAGTTTTCCTCTTTTACCGAATCTGACTATGCCTTTCCAAGGTGATACCTTTAGTAACACTTGGTCTCCTACTTGGAATTCCAACGGTCTCATGCGATTATCCGCATAACTTTTCTGTCTGTCGGCTGCAGCTTTTAACCTGTCCTTGATTTGAAAGACTCTGTCGGTGGTCACTTGGACAATTTCAGGACCTGTAAGTTGCTTTTCTCCAACTTCTGCCCAACAAAGAGAAGATCGACATTTTCTTCCGTACAAGGCTTCAAACGGTGCAGCCTTAATACTGGAGTGGTAGCTGTTATTATAGGAGAATTCAGCTAAATGCAGATAAGTATCCCAACTACTTCCAAAATCAATGATACAGGCTCGCAGCATGTCTTCCAATGTTTGGATAGTTCTCTCGCTTTGACCGTCAGTCTGGGGGTGATAGGCGGTGCTCATATCTAAGCGAGTTCCTAGGGATTCGTGAAGAGATTACCAAAAACGAGAAACAAATCGACCATCTCTGTCAGAAATGATTGAGACAGGTATTCCATGTTTGGCTACGATCTCTTTCAGATACAGCTAAGTTAACTTCTCCATTCTGTCTTTTTCTCTAATGGGTATAAAATGAGCGGATTTAGTTAATCTATCCACAATTACCCAAATCGCATTATAACTTCGCGGCGTAACTGGCAGTTTGGTTATGAAGTCCATGGTAATATTATCCCATTTCCACTGGGGGATCTCTGGTTGTTGCAGTAGTCCAGGCGGTCTTCTATGTTCAGCTTTCACTTTGGAACATGTCAGGCACTTGCTGACATACACAGCTATGTCTCTTTTCAAGTTAGGCCACCAATAATGTTCTTGGAGATCTTTATACATCTTGGTTGATCCTGGGTGGATCGAATATCCAGACTTATGCGCTTCGTCTAGAACAAGATTACGCAGATTTCCATAGAGTGGTACCCAAACTCGATCGAGTAGGTATAGTGTTCCATCAGACTTTGAGACAAATTCATTTTCAAGTCCTCGCAATTTCTCAAACCTTACATTTTGCGGTTTTAAGGCTTCATGCTGTGCATCACGAATTCGAGTAGTAAGAATCGTTTGAATCGTCAATCCTAATGCACGAACACGCAGAGGCTTTTCTCTTTCCTTTCGACTCAACGCATCAGCCACAACATTCGCTTTACCTTTGTGGTAACGAATCTCACAGTCATAATCATTGAGTAATTCTACCCATCGACGTTGCCTCATATTTATCTCTTTCTGATCAAAGATATGCTGGAGACTCTTGTGATCAGTAAATATTGTACATTTGGTTCCATACAGATAATGCCTCCAAATCTTAAGAGCAAACACAACAGCTCCTAATTGCAAATCATGCGTTGCGTAGTTCTTTTCATGCACCTTGAGTTGTCTGGATGCGTATGCTATCACCTTGTCTTGTTGCATAAGTACACAGCCAAGACCTAAGCGAGACGCATCACAATATACTACAAATCCATTAGTACCTTCTGGTAAGGACAAGATTGGTGCACTACACAACTTTTGTTTAAGCAATTGGAAGGCTCCTTCTTGTTTTTCTGTCCACTCATATTTCTTGTCTTTTTGGGTTAATTGGGTTAAGGGTTGAGCTATAGAAGAAAAATTTTCAATGAATCTACGATAGTAGCCAGCTAATCCTAAAAATTGTCGCACTCCAGTGGGCGATCTTGGTGTCTCCCAATTCTTAATTGCTTCAATTTTTGTTGGATCAACTAGGATACCATTCTCATTGATTACATGCCCTAAAAAGTGAACTTCTCGAAGCCAGAAATCGCACTTGGAAAATTTGGCATATAACTTCTCTTCCTTTAGCAATTCTAGAATCAGTTTTAAGTGTTGTTCATGTTCTTTCTTGGTTCGTGAGTAAATAAGTATGTCATCGATGAATACTATCACGAATTTATCCAAGTATGGCTTACAAACTCTGTTCATAAGATCCATGAACACAGCCGGTGCATTCGTTAGGCCAAAAGGCATGACCAGGAATTCATAATGGCCATAACGAGTTCTGAAAGCGGTTTTAGGAACATCCTCTTCTGCAACACGTAACTGATGATACCCGGACCGCAAGTCGATTTTTGAGTAATAGCTGGATCCTTGCAACTGATCAAACAAATCATCAATTCTCGGTAGTGGGTACCGATTCTTAATAGTAAGTTTGTTCAGTTCTCTGTAATCGATACACATTCGAAAAGAACCGTCCTTCTTTTTCAAAAATAAGACTGGAGCTCCCCAAGGTGAGAAACTTGGTCTTATGAATCCTTTGTCTAGTAATTCCTAGAGCTGATTAGATAACTCCTGCATTTCCGATGGTGCTAATCTGTACGGAGATCTAGCTATCGGAGCGGCATCTTGAACCAGATCGATTCTGAATTCGACCTGACGCTGAGGAGGTAATCCAGGCAAGTCTTTAGGGAAAACTTCTGGAAAATCCCGTACTACAGGAATATCCTCTATCTTTCGCTCTTTAGCCTTTGTGTCGACTACATTGACAAGAAAAGCGAGACATCCTTTCCTTAACATTTTGCGAGTTTTTGTGATACTAGAGAGTTTTAACTCGGTGTTACTCTGGTCACCTCGAATGCTCAGAATTTGACCGGTTGGGGTTGGTAAACGAACTAGCTTTTCGGAGCATATGATTTCAGCACCATTTTTGGATAACCAATCCATTCCTACTACTATATCAAAACTGCCTAACTCTACGAGTAAAAGATCGATTGAAAACCTAAGGTTTTCTAACAGCATATTGCAGTTTCGGACAATTTTACTGGTTTCAATTAGCTTCCCGTTGGCTAATTCTATTGAGTAATTATTGTCTAACTTGCTTGGTTCAATACCGAGAAGGGGTTCAAATTGATCAGAAACAAAACTTAAATCTGCTCCAGTATCAAATAGTACATAAGCATAATGATTATTAATGAGAAACGTACCGGTGACTACGGATGAGTCTTTCCGGGCCTTTTTCGCGTTCATCTCGAATGCCTTGCTCTTAGCATTTTGTACCTTGAGTTTGGGGCAATCATTTCTGAAATGCCCGATGACACCGCATTCGAAACATTCGAAAGTTCGGCTTCCCGAACCGGACTGAAAGTCCTTACTGAAACAGTATTGAGCCTGGTGTCCAAATCGGTTGCACTTCTGACATTTCCAACATTCCCCATAATGACTCTTTCCACACTTGTTACAAATGGATCCTTGTCCTGATCCTCTTGCGTTTGCTGCAAACATTCTTCGTGCTCCTTGGTTTCGCTTGAACTGTCCTCCTGAGTCACCATTCCACTTTCGTTTGAGTTCTCCGGTTTTCTGATTTTCGGTAACTGATTTTCGTTCATGTTCGGCGGTAGTCGCTTTCTTACCGAAGTCTTTCAGAGTTCCCATACGAATTGCATTATCAGTTAAAGATTTTGCCAGCTCTCGGGCTGACTGGATAGTGGTTGGTTTGGAGGAGGTAACCAATCCTCGGATCTCGGGAGCTAAGCCCCAAATGTACCTCTCGATTCTTGCATATTCAGGCGTAACCAGTCGGGGTACTAGTCGTGCCAAAGCGTTGAATCGGGAAGTATATCCTCCAATGTCAGCACCTTCCATCTTTAACTGCCAGAATTCGTATTCGATTTTCTGAAGTTCGTTTCGGGGACAGTACTCTTTTAACAACATTTCTTTTAGTTCTTCCCAGGTTAGACGGTAAGCGGCATCTTCTCCAAGATTTAGAATTATGGAGTTCCACCACTCGAGTGCCTCATCACGGAATGAGCACACTCCGTATTTTATCCGTTCGAGAGGAGTGCAATCACTGATTTTCATTACAGATTCCATTTTCTCGATCCACCGGATAATTTCCAAAGGTCCTTCGGCACCGTTAAATTCTTTCGGTTCGCAACCTTGGAAAGTTTTGTATGAGCACCCGCGTACCGTGCTACCTGAGGGGTTTTCGTTTAGATTTTCCTTTCTAGGTGCTTCTCCATTTGAAGTATTAGTTGTATTTAGGGGGTTTTGGCCTGCGTTGCGATTAGCCTCGTGTTGCTCAAGTGCCGTATTTACATGTTGAGCGATTAGCTGAGCTAACTCGTCTTGAGAGGAAGGTAATCCGGTTGCTTGATTATTAGTGGATCGCTTTGTTTTTGGCGCCATGTTCTTTTTAGAAAAAATATAATTTTGGTTAGTTTTGGAAAAAGTGATATTTTTCTAAGTTGTAAAGAACCAAATAGCATTATTAATAATACAAACATAAATATAATCATCAAATATTGGGATTTTATAATGTACCAAAATACCAAAAATTAGGTGTACTTACCTACACCTTGATCACCCACCATAATTCTAGTTCTTACCACACAAAAGACAACATGTTTCAAAGTTAAGTTACATCACAACTACCATAATAGACATATTAACCAAAACACCCTACTATGTCTAGTGAAGGCTCATCAAATAGCCTACGCAAGGCTCTATCATCTCATTCTTCATCTCAAGAACTCCTACCCTGGCTTTTGTCATCAGTCCCTGGTTCTTCAGTTCGTTCACAAACTGGTGCATCACATCACGAGTTTGGTCATCAAGACCCTGTTTATGCTCGATAGCAAGCACACGGTCCACCATGTTATGAACGATGTTCTCGTAGGCTGAGAACTTGGCAAGAAGAACCATAAGTAGCTCGTGATCAGAGGGTTCCTCGACCACAGGCTCCGGTGCGGGAGGCGGTGGTGGAGAGGATGGAATCACAGCTAAAGGGAGTGCAATGACAGGGGCCGATGCATCATGGTTTGCCCTGGTCCTTCTTCGAGTGTACACCTTCAAGGGTGTAGCTTTCGAAGTAGACCCGGCATCTCCTGATGCAACTACCGGACGCCACTCCACCGGTGATAGTGGAGTACCACTGCTACTAGAGTCGGAATCAGATACGATCGCCACAAAGTTCGTCATCTATCAATTCAAGTTAGTAATAACCAATTATATATATATCTTTGTTACCCTTTCGTTTCGAGAGGCGGGAAAAGAGCGCGTGTTTGAACATACCGTTATAGTTTAGAAAATTTTATATTTTCTAATTCTCTATAACTGTTGGCTCTGGTACCAACTTCAGTCACACCCCGAAAACCTTAGCTTAACACAGCGGAAGTCTTAACTTTAATTCGTTCGGGTTATGACAGACGCCGATAGTCAACAATAATAAACGTTTAATAATAAAAGCATCATCTTTTATTATAAGAAATATTTTACAACATCAAAGTTTATTACACGTGCTGATGCACGGTTTACAACACATCACTTTTGTTCAAACACCCCGCGCTCTCGTTTCCATACCATCTCGAAACCTTCACTTTCCTGCAAAGCATATTTAAATAATATTTGGGACAACACGAATGTTGGTGAGTTATTCCTGAGAAGAAAAACTTATTATATAAATATAAACAATTTATATATAAACAACACATGAATATAATGGTGTACGGCCATTATACTCCCAATTAAAGACCGATCAAACACGGTACAACACAATAACGAAACCCGCATTTTACCTTTAAGCACAAAAAGCGTTAGTTGTAAACTAGCTACGAATACAACGCGTGTATGACTACCAATTTGATAACTCGAAACGTACCATACTCGAAATATTCCCACTTTTAACCCAACGCGAATGGAAGTGGTGGGCGTCACCCCGATAGATCTACCAACATTTCTGTGCCCTCAATTCGGTTAACAGTTATTTAACCAAATTAATTCATCCCACAATAACGACAATTTGTAGTATAATGCGTTTTCAACACATATATATATATAAAAACGAATATAGATATACAATATGCTTTTCGGAGGAAAAACTCACCTTTGATTTCGGGGTTTCGAATAAATGCTTGTTCCTATATTAGTACACGTTCGTTAATTTTAGGTTTGACTAAAATATATATATTCTTATTCTAAAAATCCACACAAGCACATAACACATAAAGTTTACTACTTATAATCTTATAATTCTATACTTAAAAATATAAACAAGTAATAATCAACTAATAATTGTTTTATTTAATAATTTAATTTAATTATTAAAATTTATAAAAATTATTACCTTTAGTTGCTGGAGTGTTTTGGAAAAATTCAAGTTATTATTTTATTTAAAATTTTGACTCTATTATAATCGGTTTTGTCGGTTTTGCCGGTTTCGTTGATTTTGAGCTTAAAAACGAACCGGTTGTCATTTTTATGAAACTTTTAGTTTTAAATTATCTAGAACACTTTTTATATAGTTTTTAGTCAAGTTTTATTGATTTTTCAATAAAAATGTTTTGGTTTTTATTTTGTTGCTAATTTCTTAAAAATGCCCATTTTTAACGTTTTCGTGTCGGTTTTCGCGACACGAACCGTGTTGGTTTAAGTTTTGCTATTCTTGACTTTTCTTATACTTTAACTTATGTTAAATATAAGAATATTATGAATTTAGGAGCTGTTTTAATTCAGTTCCAAAAACTCATGTCGGTTTACCTTAAAAGTCGAACTTTCCGATCGTTAAAGTCACCGACAAGCTATTTAAGTCACAATGTCAAAACCAAACCATTTGGTACAGCAAATATACGTATAATAACAAATAATATATCATCATATACATGTTTGGTCATCTAGCAACAAGTATGCACATAAAACAAATTTTTAACTACACATGCTCAAGCCTTAGCTTAAGTTTTTAACTACACGATAAACATGTCGTTTCTATAATCTCTACAAGGTGTTTATGTACCAAAATTTCCAGATCTTAATAACTCATATTAACATCTTATTTCATCTCATTATTATCTTTTAACAAACACATTCTTGATTTCTTTAACAACAAAGTTTCTATTACTAGTAAGTAGCAATTTTTAATAACCTTATTATCATAACAACAATCTTTACAATAGAGTTTACTAAAGTAATCCTAACCACAAGTCTTTAATCATCCACACAAGACTATGTTCACTTATCAAATCATTTTGCAAAATATCTTGTACAATTTACAAAGTTTCCTTTATTAGTAAGTTTAACACAAACTCTTGTTTATCTAAGTTATTATGTTTCATGCATCCTAGTACTTCTAGTAGATTTCATTCCTTTCCATATGTCCCATTCAATCACTTAGTTTGTCATTATCAATCCATATAAAATCAATACAAGTCAAGTATGAGCTTTATGATCAAAAATCAAATTTTTGTATTACTTGCATGTGTAAGTAACTTTCCAACAAAGTCAAATCCCTACACTTTTGTCAACCCTTTTCCAAGATCCTTTCAAAACCATTATTATTACTACTTACAACTTTTTCAAGTAATCAAGTATGTGGGTTTTAAAAATTATCATTCTTCTTTAACCATTTTACCATTTAACAAGCTTACAACTTCAATCCAATACCAAAATCAAAACCCATGGTTCTAATGGGTGTTTTACCCATAATCCATTTCCAATCTTTTGACCATTTACACATTTACTTCCAATATTAAAACAATACCTAAACCCATTTGTTAAACAAACTCAAGTAACATCCATATGGACAATCTATACAAGCTAAAATGCAACCATAACAAGTCCTATAATCAACAAAACCCATCTTACACATCCCTATGTAAACTCACGGCCACATACATACATGCATATATCCATATCATACTTGCATGTATACTACCAAACATACTAAAATCAAGCCTTAAACATCAAATAACAACCAATATACACAAATCTTAGAAGTGGGTTACCTTGGGTTTTGGATTTGGTGCCTATGGAGGTGATAATGTGACCTTGGGTTGGCTATAATCCTTCCTTTGGCTTCCTACTTCTTGTATTTTGCTTACACCTCCACCAAATACCTCCTAATCAATTGTTGTGTGTGTGAAAGTTTGAAAATGTGAGATGGTAGGGAGGTGATGGGGTGGCCGGTTATATGAAGGGAGGAAGAGAGGAGTAGAGTGGTGAGTTGGATTCTAGGATAGGTGTGTTGGATGGCTTGTTGGGTTTACAAGTAACCTAAGTAATCAAGAGATACATACATGTGAGCTTCTTATTGGTGGGTTTGGGAGGTGGGTTGGGTTGTGTGAGGGTGGCGGCCGAGAGAGATGGAAGAGGGAGAGGGAGAGGTAATTTGAATATTGACATGTGCTAAAAACTAGGTATTAACGTTTAACGTATCTCGTAATTTATCTAGCCAAACGACTTCCGTTTCTAATAATTTTTATCAGACTTTGAGCGAAATTAGATTACAGTCAATGTCTGCCTAAAAACATAATTTTCTGATAAACTTAATGTCGGGCTCTTACGGTGTCCTCTACTGGCTTTCGGTTACTTATTTTCTAATTTTTGCGATTCGAACCTTCTAAAATTAAGTTTATACACTATCTCTAATATCCTAACATAAAATTAAATTTTTCGAGGTCATCTTGACACGTTTATGAATTTATTCGTTTTGAGATATTACCCGGTATCAACTTACACAGTGTCAGCTACACAACAAAATTGAACTTTTTCGGGTTCCATACTTTAAAATTCAACTAAAATCAAAAACTTTGACTAAAAATATTATTCCTATGTATTTATTTTACTAATTAATACGCGATTATGGTTAATATAATTACCAGATTAGTTTAATTTTTGGCGGTTGTCACAGTCCATATACTGGACTGAAATTTCATTTTTTCTTTGTTAACATTCTCCTCACTTCCGGCCTTGTTGGAAGGATTGTTCTGAGAGTTTGAGTTAGGGGTGTTCTTCGGGTTAGTTTTTTGGGTTTTGGGTTTTTCGGGTCGGATTCTTCAGGTTTCAAAGTTTTAAATCTGGACCCAAAAACCAACCTAAATCTCTCACGGTTTCTTCGGGTTCGGATTTTTTGAGTTGGGTTAATTAGGTTTCGAGTATCCTAAGAAAAAAAAACTACATTGCTAAATTTAAATGCAACACATTCTTCTTTACTCATAATGTAAATAAACCAACAATAAAACAAAAATAAACTGATAAAACATCCTAAAATTCGTAAAATTTAACAAAGTTCAACCATAATAAACAAGACCTACATAATCGTCTTCAGTATGGCGTAATTAGGATGTTGGATTATAGTTGTTTTTAGTCATAAAGTGAAACATTAATAAATAATAAACAATCGATTCATAATAGGTGGAATGAGAACAGTCAATTTGGACTAAGTTCTAATAATGTCGGCGGCAAAGGCTTAGTCTATAATAACTAGAAATATATATGGTTTTAAAACAAAAAGTTTATCCGGGTTTTTCGGGTTGACCCGAAACCTAGAATTCGGACCAAAGAACCAACCCGAATTACTTAGGTTCGGTTTTGGGTTAGCCTTTTCTCGGGTTCGGGTTTCTTGGGTCGAGTTAGTTCAGGTTCGGGTACGGGTTTTATCAGGTTGGGTTTCGGGTAAAAGTGACAACCCTAGTTTGTGTTTCCTTCTCTTGACATACCACAATAAATTTTAATGATAAACTCAATATTCATGGAAATCAAAACATATCTTTAATTTATCATACTGTAGTTACAAGAGTGCACAAAATTACTACAACTACACTGTTTACAACTACTAAGGTCTTTATTGTTTATTCTTCCAGCGAATGATCAATTTCTTGATCTTGTTGTCATTCTTGGTATTCTTGCATGTCTCCTTTTCTTTTTTCCTTCTCTTCGTTTTCCCTTTAAAACTTGAGTATAACTTGTAGTTGGAATTTCATAATGAGTTAGATATTCTTGTATGCCATCTAAGATTCCTGGATACTGAGAATTCATGAGAGTATATTCACTGTGATTATGGGAAAAGTAAGGATCTTGAATTGCAGGGAAATTAAAATATTCATGTCCTTGAGGATATTCTTTTGGATAAGTCATTACTTCTTTTCCCTTTGGCATTATTGGTTTCTTGGATCTACTTGATCCTGCTCCATGCATATTCTAATTTGAATTTATTGGAACTAGTGGGATGTTAGTATTGAATGAATCTGAATCTTCCTCCATTGTTATTTAATATGAATCTTCATCACTGGATACAAGAATTGGTTGTAGAGAGATATTCCCATACATCTTTTTCCTTTACTAGATGGAGGTTGAATTTATCCTTAACTAGAATAACTACGGTGATTGGACATTTGCGCAAAGTTAGATTAGGGACAGGAATGCGTTCCTATCTTATCTACATTGTTATACCTTATTCGTAATAATTTAATCATTTAACAGGTACCATTGATACTTTCAATCAAGCGCCTAATTTTCTGAAATCAATAACTTTGTAATAAGATTAAAACTTATCCCTGATCATAGCTTAGGTATGATTAATTGTCATATACGCTAAGATCGATGGCTCTAATACCAACCTGTCACCGCCTAGGCGTGTGACCCATTAGCTGGTACTTATTTTGTAAATAAATCATAGTTATGTTCTTTTAGCGAAAGTCTTTAAATACAATATTATTATATTAAAAACTTGGGGTTAAATACCCGTTTGATAATTCAAATACATGTCTTCTGAAAATATGATTCACTATAACCTTCTGAATTAAAATATCGGAGTCATCACATAGCATCTAATGACTATCTCCAATCTTTTAATCCGATCTTCAAATTTGTTCTAACATTTACTAATTCCCTGAAATATGGGGGAAATACATCATCACACAACTGGTGAATGACGCTGACTCTTGTTGTAAAATCGTTTCAATACCATTGTGAAATTAACAATAATACCTTTGTGACTGCTCATTTGGCACCCAACTCAATTGGGTTGGAATTACCCTAAGTACATGTACAATTAAACATATACACAAAACCATTCTTCGAACAGCCTGGTAGGCTTCCAAAGGCGTGTTGATGATATGCATGTCCTTAGGAAAAGTTGAGTCACCGTGTATGAATGGATGTAGACGCATGTATACTTTAACCATAGTGTCAGTTTCTTATTATTGTAACACAAAGTTTTAAGGACTCATAGATCATATGCAAACATTCAGACTTTTAAAGCTTTAAACCTTGACAAATTATTTGCTTGTATAAAACATTTTGCCCTATAATCCCTTAGTTTATTTACCAATTACATATTTCTTTTCTTCTTCTTCATGAAGAAACGTCAATACTAGGTTTCTTCTTCAAGAAGAAATATTAATTTAACTATATTTCTTGTATATAAAATTTTTTTGTTTCTTATAATGAAACATTATTTTAACTGTAACCTCTATATATGAAAAGCTATATTGTGCTTCATGAAATCAAGGTTTGGGCTACACACCACACTATGGTCTAAGACAAGTAATAAATTATAACTTAAGTGGAACCCCAAACTTACACGGGTATTTAGAGTTAAATGTCTGAGCTCTATGCCGTGTACTGGGCTTAACCTGTCGAAGCTTGGCACGAACTACGAGACTCACGTCAAATGTTCTATGGATACAAGTTATTTACTACTCCAAACTCTTATGTTTTTTATTCTGGAGTGCGTGAGTTATTTGTTTTCATCTCCATTTTTCTACATGTAATAAGCATTGGCATGCACCCCGATTTTGTTCTTTCACTATCAGTTGAAAAGGTTGAAGGTATTATAAAATATGGTCAAAACCTTGAAACTTTTTATCCAGGACTTGTTCAGAAAATATCATTATGAAAGGAGGATGGAACCAGGGGTAGCATTCACTACCCCTCAAGTTTTCGTCATAGTGTAATTTTTTTTTCGGGTTGTTTCGTATTTCGTTACCCCTGAAAAAATATTACGTTACCCCTATTTTTTTAAAGCCCAACCAATTTAAAATTTCAAATAAAATAAAGTCCAAACAAAGTTTATAGCCCAAAGCAAATAAAAATTATTAATCTTTTTTTCCTCCTTTTGTTCGAACGAGAAACATCAAACTAAACACTCTCAAACAAAAATAAGCTCAACAAAATCATCATTTTAAAGTTCAAGTTAAATAAAGCCTAAACAAAGTTTGTAGCCCAAAGCAACTAAAAACCATTAATTTTATTTTCTTTTATTTGAACGAGAAACATCAAACATAAACATGCTCAACATAATCATCATTTTGAGGTTGAAATTTTTAATACGGTTTTGGATATGCGAATTCAAGAACTTGTAAATAGATTTAGTGAGGTCTCAACTATTTTGTTAGAAAAATTGTCCACTTTAAATCTATGAGATTCGTTTTCCAAGTTTAACATATCTAAAATAGTAACATTTTTGGAGATATATTCGTGTGATTTTAGTAATGATAAAAGAGGGTGTACTTCAGGTGATCGTACGACGTTATACACACTTTAAAGGAAGATTATAAATTTGTAAAATTGGATGGAATGTGTGACCTTGCTCGTGTAATGATGGGAACTGGAAAGCACACAACTTTTCCTTTGGTTTATCGAAGATTGAAGCTAACGTAGGTTTTACCGATTGCAAAAGCAACCGTTGAATTATGTTTTTTTTTGCTAAAATGAAGCTTATTGATACGGGTTTGCGCAAGTGAATGGGTTATGAGCATTTGAAAAATGTTTTAATTTGTGTGGTAGAAAGAGAAAAGTTTAACAAAGTAAAAGAAGATAGTATAATGACTCGATTACAAGTTTTAAAAAACCGAAGAGGAAAATTTTTCACTGAGATGTTTATTTTATTTATTATCATGTTTCTACTTTTTTCGTTTACATTATATGAAATATGGCTTAAAAAATTGAACGTTATCCCAGAAATTTATGTCTAGATCCGCTACTTGTCCAGTTCCTACATAACTATCACTAAAATACCCCCCCCCCCCCCCAAAAAAGGGTTTTCCATGATATGGTAAATGAACTCTATTAGCCCCACACGAAGTTTGTGAATAAGTGATTATCTGATAATGAGAAAAGGATATTCGTCTTTCTACAAAAAGAAGATGAATTGAACTCATAATTCGTAATTAAATTGCTCCTAGTTGTTCAATCATTTGATAACTAGAGTCATTCTTTGATAAATGATCACTATGATACGTTTCCCGAGGTTAGCTATGTGTGAGTGAGTGAGTGTGTTTTGTGTTATGAAAAGTGAAGAGTCGGACTCCCTTATTATAGGCTGATTTCGGGTCTCATCGCGTAGCGCAATGACTTGGCATTCTAAAAGGTTGCCACATGGCCTGACATGTGTGCCACGTGGTAGGGCACGTGCCATCTCGCCCTAGAGGCTACGTCGCATATCTCGATGGACTCTAGGCTTGGTTCATCGCGTAGCATGACACCGCCCATTATCGGGTTTGCTTAGACTTCCATCATGTATCTCGATGGGTTGGTTTCTGATCCATCATGCAACGTGATCGTTATAAAAATCAGATTTTTCATTTTTGGTCTATGCGTCCATCGCCGGAACCCGTGCCCGTTCGTTTCGAGCGCTTTGCACCCTTGCTAAGGTCACCAAGTGTCTTGTCATACAAGAATATTATCTTGTGATCCCTTCTCCTTATAAGGAGCTCACAAGTTTCTTCTTTTATCAATGTGGAACAAATCCATTTTCTTTTATACCAATGTGGGATAACTTCATTTTCTTCTTTCTCCAATGTGAAACGACTTTAATTTCTTATTTCACCAATGTTGGATAAGCCCACTTCCTTATTTCACATTCTCCATCACATATTTTGGGAATATTTTGGGCCCATCATATGTCCAAAGTTGTCAAATTTGGACTGAAATATTTAGGATGTACGATCCACTCCATTCTTTCGTGGTGAGTCAAGATGTGGATCTGACAGGGCATTAAATGCCAGTGGACAGCTAGACACGGGGGTGTGCCTCACGGAGCACAAGGTCATGCCTGAGTGCCCAGACAGCCTATAAATAGTGGAGCATGTTTCATTCATTGGGTGTACTTGAAGAAAAGTTCTATATGGGTTTCACTTATAAAAGCACCCACATTACACTCATATTGAAGATCTTGTGGAGAGTTTGAAGGCTTGGAGGCTATCATCATCATCCATCACCATTGAAGAAGGAAGATCCATCCAACATTTGGTTAGATTGTTTCTACTTTACTAAACTACTTGTCTATTTAACCTAACATTCTCGTGGTAGACATGAGATTAAGCAAGGGTGGACTTGAAAATATGCATGCTACTTTCTTTTATATCATAGAATATATTCACTTAGAAATGAGGGGCTATTCTATCATATATTATTAAGACAAGTTTATCACCTATTTACATTATAATCATCAAGGAAGACTGGAGTGGATTCTTGATCATAGATGGTAACCTTCATATAACTGAATTACTCATTTAGAAATTCTCTTCTTGTTCCTATATATATATGTGTGTGTGTGTGTGTGTGTGTGTGTTATTTCATGAAAGTTTATAAACTTGTTAGATAAGCGAAGTTAGTGACAACTTCGCCTGAACATGCCAGGCGAAGTTGTCGTGTTTATAACTATAGGTTACGGCTGAGTTTACAATCGGTCGAGTCATTATTGTACGAGGTCCTGTAATCAGTGATTGATATCACGTGTTTCCAGTTGCAATATACAACGTGTCTTTGCTTATTGTAACGTGTGTTCGATCGTGTTAACTCGTATCGTCTTCTACGCTCGTAACGTCTTACGTAGGGATTCCGCACCTACGTAGAACGAGATATTCCGTGTAGATCCGGCTGGGAACCTACAATTGGTATCAGAGCTTTTGCTCGTGATTGTGTGATTCGGGATTATCACGCGGGTGTAGAAATCGTTCCGTTCGACTATTCGCAGGACGAGTTTACCGAGTTTTTGTGTCCTACTCACCTCCCACCATCATAAACAACCCATTACACCTTCACAAACCTCGTAAAATCCAGAAATCAAACCTGCAAAACCATCGTGTTCATCAGGCGAAGTTGCCGTCACTGTTTGTAGGGTTTAGGCGAAGATATAAGGTTAAGCGAAGTTATCCACAACTTCGCCTACCTTCTCAAGTTCGCTTATCTCAAGCGAAGTTACCCACAACTTCGCCTACCTCACAAGTTCGCTTACCTTAAGCGAAGTTATACACAACTTCGCCGAATCAGGCGAATGTAAAAAAAAAAAAGGGGGAGCGAAGTTCAGAATCAGCGAAGTTCAGACTTAAACGAAGTTATCCACAACTTCGCCTACAGTACTGTTAAAAATAAAATTTTTATTTTTCGGGTTTCTTTGTGTTTCGTGAAAGATGTTTTCAATAAATATTACGGAACTGGTGAAGATGGAAGTGGAAGCGGGTTCAGCTACAAAGGCACCGAAGATGCTTAAGGGAACCGATTTTGTAGCGTGGAAAGATCGATTTAAGCAATATGTCAAGTACCAAGATGCTAAAATGTGGGTGTGCATTCAAGATGGATACATTCCACCAACTGCTGAGTATGAGGGTCGTGATCAGATTAAGAAATACAAAGAGATGGAAGAAGAAGAAAAGAAAATGTATGAGGCTGAAAGCAAAGCTCATGCAGCGATAACAATGGCTCTTCCACAAGAGATTCTACACACCT
The DNA here is from genome assembly GCF_021521415.1 of Bidens hawaiensis. Classification (NCBI taxonomy): domain Eukaryota; kingdom Viridiplantae; phylum Streptophyta; class Magnoliopsida; order Asterales; family Asteraceae; genus Bidens; species Bidens hawaiensis. Next base: position 212,647 of record NW_027494559.1, read on the forward strand.
TCAGAAAGTATAAAACTGCTAGGGAGCTTTGGGAAGCACTTGAAAACCGATTTGAGGGTAATGTGGGGATTCGTGCATCAAAGATTAAACTTCTCAAAACCCAATTCTCGGTGTTCAAGTATCTGAAGAATGAATCACTTGATGATATCATCACGAGATATTATCATCTGATGACCGAACTCAGCAACTATTCCATTACTTACAAAGAAGATGAGATCGTTGAAAAGCTTCTTGATGCTCTCCAACCGAAATGGGAGATGTACACTGTCTTGATGAGAGAAGACAAAGAGTTTGCCGACTATGACTTGGAAACAACAGTCAACAAACTAAGAACTTTTGAACTTAACATGGTTCGTAAAGAGACACCAACTGATCAGGTTCAGGATCCAGGAATGTATGGTGCAAAGGTTAATTCAAGTTCAAGTTCGAAGTCTGAATCGTCTGCTTACTACTCAAAAGGAGAATCGGGCGCTAACTCAACACATGAAGGTCATGTATCTCTCAACATGAATGGTGATGTGTGTTTTGTAGCTGGTGGATCAAATGCTCCTAAACCTCAAGCAACCAAGAGTAGTTTTTCATCAAGTGTTCCTAACACCAACTACTCAAAGATGCCCATGAGTGTTAAATCTGCTGAACAGCAGTTTGCTCTCTATGCATCTTTCATTGCTTCGTATGAAAATTACATTCAAGGTAAGATTGTTGATCCTGCAACATTGGATGAAGACTATGATCAGATCGATGCTGATGATCTGGAAGAGATGGATCTGCAGTGGCAGATGGCGATGATTGTGAGAAGGGTTAAGAGGTTTATGAAGAAGACAGGTAGAAAGTTTGTTGGTGAGAGACCGGGTTTTGACAAGTCAAAGGTGCGATGTTATAACTGTCAGCGGAATGGCCACTTTGCGAAGGAGTGCACAAATGAACGTGTAGAACGCAGTCAAAACAGGTCTACACAACAGAATGGGGGTGGTAATGAGAATAGAGCCATGATTTCCAGACAGAACGGGGAGTACAACAGGAATCTGCATGTTGAGGAAGTTTTCGAACAGGCCAATTTGGCGAACATCGAAGCTGTAGATAGTGAGAAAGTGACTGGCGAAAATGAAGCTTTCATGGCAGAAGTGAAAGACCAGCTCACCGAGGTAAGTACTAAACTCCCTTGCACTAAATGTGAAAATCTGTCTGAACAATTGACAACTATAACTGATCAGTTTGTTAGTTTGGATGCTCAATTTAAAACATTAAAAGAAGATCATCATTTCACTAAAGCTAGAGAAAACAGTTATAAAGTAAAAATAAAAGCTAGTGAGAAAGATATTAGGAGTCTTAAAGCAAATCTAGCTGAAAAAATTCAAGTAATTGATCTTAGCTATGAAGTGTTAGAAGAGAAAACCAAACTAATAGCTGAAAGGGATAAACAGATAGCTGATCACCAGGTGAAAGTGGTGGAACTAAACAGGAAACTTGAGCAATTCAGAAATTCCTCCGCTATACTTGATCACCTCGTTAGTGATCAAGGTTCCCCAGTTAAAAGGGGAGGAATTGGATATCATGAAGTTCCACCACCGTACAATCATAATTACACTTATGATCCTAGTAATCAGAAATCTGTTGATGTTGATTTTGGTCAGACAGTTCCGGTTAAGGTTACTATTAAAGAACCAGAAGTTAGTAAAGGCGAAACAAGTAAGCCTGTTTCGAATGTTAAGATTTCTGCTCCTAGTCTTGTCTCATCAAACTCGGACAAGTCATCCGAATCGAGTGAGACAAAAGAAAAGGCAGTGTTACCAAAAAGTGGAGAGAAACATAAAACAACTGAAAAGAAATCTCCACTAAACCCATATGTCCCACCATATGTGAGACAAACGGGCAGTAATGCAGCCTCAACATCTAAAATAACTATTGAAAAGAAAGTTGAACACAGGAGTTGTTTCAGATGTAATCAATTAGGACACCTAATTGCTGATTGCCCTCTGAAGCAGAGATTCAGAGGTATGAGGCCTTCAAAAACTGAGAATAGAACTAATCACTATAATAGTAAAAATGAAAACTCATCAAAGTTCAGACATTGGACTAATCTTGGTTTTCAAAGAAATCGATCTCAGTTTTTCACTGCTAACAACCAAACCATAAGTAATAATTCATTTAATTCACGAAGGTTTGGATGGCCTCATAGTCAATCTACAAGAAGGTATCCTTTTCGGACTTACAGAAATTATCCTGATACTAACTTTGGATAGCCAAAGTACGGGATGTATCGACCCAAGACCAATAGGTCTTGGGTCCCCAGATTTTAATCCTCTGCTTTAATCGTGCAGGAACAGTTGAACAGGGCTGCAAACAATCTATGGGTTGTGGATAGCGGCTGTTCCCGGCACATGACGGGTAACAAGAGTTTGTTACACGAATGGAAACCTGTTCAGGGAGGAAGAGTGAGTTTTGCTGGAGAGAGTGGTGGAAGGATCACAGGAATTGGGACGGTGACAAATGGAAAAATGACGTTAGAGAAAGTAAATTTCGTTGAAGAACTGAAGCATAATCTGCTGAGTGTATCGCAGATTTGTGACAAAGACTACACAGTGCACTTTACCAAGAATGAAGCGATCGTGCTGTATCCTGGTTTCAAGATACCAGAGGATTGGATTGTTATGAAGGCTCCAAGAGAAAAGAATACGTATATTATGGACATGAGGTCGACTGAGATGGCAACAGAAGAATCATGCCTTCTGTCGAAAGCAACTGAATCGGAGTCCGAATTATGGCATAGGAGAATGGGGCATATTCATCTTCGGAAAATGAACTACATTGTCAAGAATGGGCTTGTGCTGGGTGTTCCCTTGAAGAATTTCAACTTTGAAGACCAATGCTTATCGTGCAAAAAGGGAAAGCAACACAAGAAATCCCATCACACCAAGAAGGTTAACTCAATAGTCAGTACCCTAGACTTACTTCACATGGATCTCTTTGGTCCCGTGAATGCAAAAAGCCTAGGAGGAACATCTTACTGCTTGGTGATTACTGATGATTTCTCTCGATACTCTTGGGTATATTTCCTGAAGTCAAAGGATGAAACGGTACAGATGGTAATAAATTTGATTACCAAAGCTGAGAATATTATGGGGAAAAGAGTTAAATACATCAGGAGTGACAATGGGACTGAGTTCAAGAACTATCAGATGGAGCTCTTCTGCTTACAGAAAGGGATAGAACACCAGTACAGCGCTCCGTATACTCCGCAGCAAAATGGAGTGGCTGAGAGGAAGAACAGGACGTTAATTGAAGGAGCCAGAACCATGCTGGCTGATTCCAAACTTCCTGTGGTGTTCTGGGCTGAAGCTGTTGCAACAGCCTGTTATATCCTTAATAGAGTTTTAACTGTTAAAAGACTGAATAAAACATGTTATGAACTTATGCATGGGAGAAAGCCCAACTTGAGTGGTCTTGAACCATTCGGGTCCCGGTGTTCGATATTAAAGACAAATTCTAAATTTGATGAAGTAGCCGACGAAGGAATTTTAGTCGGATACGTTGTTGGGACTCCCAACAGACGAGTCTTTAATACATCGACCAGCAAGGTTGAGGTGGTCTGTAACACTGATATCACAAGTTACAAATCACCAAAACCAAGTACGGGACCCGCTGGGGTTTTCGACTATGATAGACTTTTTAAACCTTTTAACATGCCTTACTTGGATTGTGCAGAAGTAGATGAAAGAATAGCTTCGAAGATGATTTATGATGAGGAATACAATTATGTGCAACGACCGAAGTATGATGAATGTCAGCCTTCCTCGTCAAATGCTGTCGATACCCCTGCTGCCGCTACTGAAGAGGAATTCTTCAATCCGTTTTACTCTCAACAACAATCACCCATTGATGAGCTATCTTCGAACCTGGAAGACAATCTGCAAGTCAGTGCGGTTCCGACTACGAGAGTTCACAAAAATCACCCTTTGGAGAACGTGATAGGTGATTTGTCCGACGGTGTACAAACAAGACAAAGCTTGAATGAGCACACCTGTGTTTACACAAGCATTAAAGATACGGGCATAATTAACGAATGCTTGTACACCTGCTTCATCAGCCAGATTGAACTAAAGAACTATCAAATGGCTCTCAAGGACAGCTCGTGGGTCGAAGCCATGCAAGAAGAGTTAGCCCAGTTCAAGAGAATGGAGGTATGGAATTTGGTTGCAAAACCGAAGGCTGTGCATGCGATTGGCATAAAATGGGTTTTTAAATGCAAGAGAGATGAGAAAAGGATAATTATCGGGAACAAGGCGAGGCTGGTTGTAAAAGGTTTTAATCAGCAAGAGGGGATCGATTACAATGAGGTGTTTGCTCCTGTGGCGAGATTGGAAGCCATTCGATTGTTTTTGGCATTTGCTGCACATAAGGAGATGAAGGTATTTCAGTTAGACGTGAAGAGTGCGTTCCTTAACGGTAAAGTCGATGAGGTTGTGTACGTTGAGCAACCTCCGGGTTTTCCTGACCCAGACTTTCCTGATCACGTATACAAGCTAAGTAAAGCACTGTATGGACTACATCAGGCCCCTCGTGCCTGGTACTCAACACTATCCGACTACTTGCTTGAGAATGATTTTGAAAGGGGAAAGATTGATAGCACACTGTTCTTTAAGAGAAAAGGGAGCGACTTTCTACTGGTGCAAGTCTACGTGGACGACATCATCTTTGCTGCATCAAAAGTCGCCATGTGTCAGGAGTTTGAGGCCGTCATGAAAAAGAGATTTGAAATGAGTGCTATGGGTGAACTAACTTTCTTTTTAGGACTGCAGGTTGATCAGAAGAAAGATGGGATGTTCATTCATCAGACTAAGTATGTCCACGATGTTCTCAAACGCTTCAAGATGGAGGACTGCACTCCATTTGATACTCCAGTCTGCGTCAACCATAAATTGGGTGCTGATTCAGACAACGATGCAGACGTGGACCCAACCCAATATCGGGCAATAATAGGTTCGTTAATGTACTTAACTGCTTCTAGACCTGATATTATGTTTGCAGTTTGTCTTTGTGCACACTTTCAGGAAAACCCAAAGGAATCTCACTTGAAGGGTGCGAAGAGGATATTGCGCTATCTCAAAGGCAAACCTAAGCTGGGGTTGTGGTACAAGAGAGGAGGAGACTTGGAGTTGGTCGCCTACACAGATTCTGATTATGGAGGGTGCAATCAGAGTCGGAAGTCAACAACAGGTGGATGTCAGTTTCTAGGAGGCAGATTAGTGTCATGGCAATGCAAGAAGCAGACCTCAGTCGCCATTTCAACCTGTGAAGCAGAATACATGGCAGCATCCAACTGCTGCTCCCAGGTTCTTTGGATTCAACAACAGTTGCGCGATTATGGTCTGAATTTCACTCACACTCCTATTTGCATTGATAACACTGCTGCTATCTCAGTAACTAACAATCCCGTAAAACACAGTAAAACTAAACATATTGACATCCGTCATCATTTTATACGGGATTGTGCTGAGAAGAAACTGATTGTGCTCGAAAAGGTTGATACGTTAGATAATTTCGCTGACTTGTTTACTAAAGCGTTTGACAAAAATCGTTTTCAAAACCTTGTTGAGCTGAATGGGATGATCAATCCCGAGTAACCGTGTTTTGTGACTTATGCTTAAAAAAAAAAAAAAAAAAAACGTCACTATCGCTTAGAATTATGTCGGTAGCCTCAGTTTGAAGGACATATCTTCGGATATGTTTGGTCCTCATTTCTACTTGTAGAATATAAGGATAGCCATTAACCAGATGACTGAAAGTGACCGGGGCGGTTTATGATGTGTTTTTATTCTTTCGCTGAAAATTAGTCGATCATACTTAGTTAGAAGGACACATACTTGTATGTGGTCGGTCCAGCTGATCCATTGGATCTTCAGGATAGCCGTTTACCTGAAAACTTCAATTTGATCGGGGCGATTGAAGTTAAAATTTTTTTCGGGAGATGAAATTATTTTTCAAGTCTACTACTTCGTAAGAAGTTCCTTTACTATGTTTAACAGAAAATTGATCCAACCTTGGAAAGTGATAGATATACTGATTCTGTGTGCTTAACTAGTGAAGTTATAAGGCCTAAAAGACTTTAGAACAATCATTGTATGTCATGGTAGCTTTTTATGGTGCGTAAAAGTAGAAGTGATACTAACTAAATCTACTCGATTTTACGTGGAAACTCCTTAAGAGTTGTGCATGTCTCCATATATATCTTTCCGTATGATAGGCAGAAAAGCGATTACCCAGTCATACACGAGCCCGTGAGTGTTCTGATTCCCGTGAAGATAGCGTGTCAAGATACTGTAGTGATCCAGATTCGGGACTTGCAGTAGTTTATCTGAAGTTATGTAAATACTTAAAAAAAATGTGTGAGTTATTGAGACATTCTAGAGTTCATAATGTTAAGACTTCTCAATCAAGATGCAAGATAGAGAACGGGAAGAAGAGTCTAAAGATCGAAGAGTAATTTCTATTTAATCAGACACTACGGGTCGAGGTCAACTCGGGGTGACTTGGGGAAAGCCAAATACGCTTTGAGAATAGATAGGAGGCATCATAATCTCTGAGTTGTTGCCCACTTAAGTTTTGAGCTTAATTGAACCTAACCTGTATCACAGAAACGATGAAAACCATTCTAAGTCATTTACCTGCTTACAACCTGTTTCTTTCTGTCATAATACAGCTAAACACGGATCTGTGTGACAGTCACTTAATTAGTATGATTCCTGTTCGGATCTTTTCTAAAACATGGTAGTCCCTGTCGAGACTGAAATTTGATCCCGTGTACTTTAATTTTAAAAGTTTTTTCTACTTATGTAGTTGTATGATTTTATACCTGGTTACTTGGTCTTGATCATAGCATTTAACGCTTTAACGGATGTTTTAAAACTTAAATGCAAATTGTTCAAATTATAGGGTTTGTTTTTGAAAATTTTAATATCGGCAAAGTTATGCCTAACTTCGCCTGCAATAGGCGAAGTTATCCATAACTTCTCCGGTACAACTCTGACCCTATATAAAGGAAATCAAAGGTCAAACTGTTCATTTTTTCAAAAACAAGCGAACTTGTCTTCAAGAAACCCAGCAAACTTAATCAGTAAACCTACGGCGAACTTATAGCATCAATCCGATCTGTGTTATTTTCTCGATTACAATTCCGATTAAAGGTGTGTAGGCTTGTAGTGTCGTCGAATCACTATCCTTGACGTTAATCATCGGTCGTTTCGACCCGATTCACGACCCCGTTTATTCGAAACATCAATACCCGATTTTCAAACTTACTTTCACGTCGTAGTAATCAATTGAATCGTCTAGATCTTCATAATATCATGTGTTTATCACCGAACATTCTCCAGTTTGTCCAAATCACGTCGATTGAACGTCTAATCTGTCGCCGTTTCATATTCGGCGAAGTTACAGTTTAGGCGAAGTTATCCGTAACTTCGCCTGAGGTTTAACTTCGCCTGATAATTAATTATGTAACAGTATATGAGGCGAAGTTGAGGTTAGGCGAAGTTATCATTAACTTCGCTTGGCCCTTTTAATTTTAATTAACTGTTAACAGCGAAGTTCAAGTTGAACAACTTCGCCCCACCTCTAACTTCGCCTATACAGAATAAATCACAACTTCGCTCATGGTAACAGGCGAACTTGTGATTTGCCTTGACGTTTATCTAACTTAGTCTGTTTGATGCAGATATGGCTGCTGTAGCTGGAGCAGGCGGTGCAGGCGGTGATGATGGAGGTGATAACCAGCGACAGTTCTTTCCGGGTCATAACATGTACATAACATTAGACCCGGAGGCGAGCGGAGTTAATGATTTCCGCGAAATCATCACGTTTCTTTTACGCTCGCGTATATTCCACGCGATTACCACAACTCTGCCGATATCCTTGCCAAACATTGAGGATTTTTGGCAGACCGTGGAATATGACTGTCGCGTAGAGCCCCCGGTGATGCGAGCAACGGTCAAAAATCACATTGTTCAGTTCTCATCTGAACAAATCCGGGTGGCTTTGCGTTTTGGAGATGAGACAAGAGATGACCCGACAGACTTTGTTGCTTCTTTCCGAGATGGAGCGTTTCTGAGGATGGGATACTCTGGTCCCTTGGGGGACACTCAGAGACGGAAGGGGTTCTTACTGGACCAGTGGCGCTTTCTCATGCATGTCATGATCGTGTGCATGTCAGGGAGAAAGGCTGGTACAGATGGCATGGGCGCGACCATGCAGTCGGCGATGACTGCTCTGACTTATAATAAGTGTTACAGCTTTAGTCAGATGGTCTTCTACGAGATCGATCGACAGAGAAGAGCGGTGGCGCGTGAGAGATTTATCATGTATCCAAGATTCCTCCAAATGATCTTGAATCATGTTGCTCCAACACTACCTCAGCGCCGCCCAATCAGATATGTTGAAAGTGTGAGCAAACGGATCTTCACCTAATGCAGATCTTCTAGTGCGAGGAGCAAACCTGAGCTCCGTCCTCGACATACTCCACTTTTTGGGTACTTGATCAACCCAGAGTATGTGCCAGCTCGTGGGGACGAGTTTCGGGACCCGGCACCACAACAGGCAGGAGCACCTCAAGCTATACCTGCTGCTCCTGTTGTGTCACCGGAGGAGAATGTAGACCTTGACGCAGAGTTTGGCGGTCAAGGATTCTTTGATATGGAGAGGGTTGACCCTGAAGAACATGTACAGGTCACAGTTGAAAGGGTTTCGAGGGTGAATGTCACTAGGGTAGCTACAACGGTGGCTGACTCTGATTCAGAAGATGATGTGGCTGTAGCGAGACAAATTCTAGTTAACCAAGAACGGGTTCAAGGGAAAAGAAAGAGAACTGATGATGACAGCGAGTCAGATTATGAGGAAGAAGTACAACAGTTGATTCGTAGATCAAGAAGGGAACGGGCAGGTGCAGGTTCGGGAGCCGGTGAGAGCTCAAGGGTGGTACGTTTCACCCCACCCGCACTGTCCGGTATGACTATTGTTCCCTCATCATTGCCAGTTACAAGGCCAAGCGCCACGGACGTTCCCGTGGTGGCTACCTCATCTACATTTGGCCTCCCACCCACTACATTCCAACTTTCGGCTCCTGAGATTGTATCGTTGCCGCCTCCAACTCTTACTCCAACGGAGGTCGTGGCACGATTTATTGAGTCGACGGTTGTAGCCACTGCAGGGTTATCGGTGACGATACCACCTGCGGTTACGTTTACGCCTACTTCTGAGGTCCCGGTTACATCGGAAATCCCTCCTCAGTACACTCAAGATATATCTCATCTGAGGTTTGATTTCGATGCAACCCTATCAGACTCTGAGCGAATAGCAGCACTTGAACGGGTCGTGGCAGAACAATCAAGGGTGAATCTTATCCAGACCCAGGCTATTCAGCACCTAATTGCAGAGAATCAGTTGCAGTCGTCCCTGCTGGTAGAACATGGCAAAATCATAGATGCTTTGAAGGAGTTCTTGGCATCTTAGGGGGAGACGAGCTGTAAAGGCGATGAGTTCAGGACTAAGAAGAGAAATGACAGAGACGATGATCCCAATGCATTGAAAGGTGCAGGTGGAGAGTTGCCAAGAACTGAACAAGCTCTTGGGACTTCCACATCTCAGGGGGAGTCGACAAGTGCAGCTGGTGGTGATGATGTGGTGGTAGTGGACGTTGAGGAGATGGATGATGACATTATAGGTGATGATGATGTATTACCAGTTGATGAGATAGAGAAGATTGGTGCAGAGATTGTTATTGATAATGATATTGAAGAGGGAGAGATAGTAGAGGAGAATGTGGAGCATGAGATACCAGAAGTCGATAAGGCAGATATGAGTCAAGAGATTGGGAATGATGAGACAGAATGGGAAGAGCAGCCTAGATGGAAAGAAGGCTATGCTCAATGGTTCGTAAAAACGAAGAAACCGGCGGTCCCTACTTTGTTTAAGAAGAGTTACAACGTTAGAGGCTATGCTGAAGCGAGAAAGGGGATTATATGCTGGATATATGATGAGCAGTTGAGGCTCTTTGTGATTAAGAGATATGATGGTGTTCAGTACTTCAAGAGGCTGTTGAGATCATTGAATACATTGCCAGAATGTGAAGTGAAAGACTTAGCCAGATTGGGGTTGATAAACAGAAGTGATGATAACATGGCTAGAGTCATTGGGAAGATTGTTTGGAAGGAAAGTATAAAAGAGAAGAAGTTCGAGCTGTTGAAACCACAAAAGGGAAAACTTATTGAAGACAAAGATAGAGGGATGAGAGCAGATGGTAAGCCTTGGATAATCATGAAGTATAAGCAGATCCGGTATTTAAAAGAAGTGCCGATGAAACAAATGCCCAAGGATGTGCTAAAAGATCTGAAGTGGTGGTATGTAGATTGTGAGACAGCTGAAGCAGTAATGGAAGACGAAGATGAACAAGAGCTGCTGAGAGTCTATGATCCGATGCATCTAGTGAACTTGTCGCAAGCTGATCTGCAGGTGCTGAATGAGAAGAAGATATTTTATATTCCTTCTTGGAAAGACGAAGCGAAGAAATATCAAAGAGTCGTATCAGTTTGTGTACGTGAAGGAGTTCATGCTTAAAGATGAAGATACAAGATTGTTGAAGATTACAAGACACGTGCTTGAAGATAAAGATTGAAGCTACTGCCAAGGGGGAGTCTGTTGGTACATGATGTCAGTAGTTCAGTATATAGTGTCTGTAATCGAGTCGTTTGGATTTGTATTTTATATTAAGCGAAGTTAGCTAACAAGTTCGCTGATATAGGCGAACTTGTTAGATAAGCGAAGTTAGTGACAACTTCGCCTGAACATGCCAGGCGAAGTTGTCGTGTTTATAACTATAGGTTACGGCTGAGTTTACAATCGGTCGAGTCATTATTGTACGAGGTCCTGTAATCAGTGATTGATATCACGTGTTTCCAGTTGCAATATACAACATGTCTTTGCTTATTGTAACGTGTGTTCGATCGTGTTAACTCGTATCGTCTTCTACGCTCGTAACGTCTTACGTAGGGGTTCCGCACCTACGTAGAACGAGATATTCCGTGTAGATCCGGCTGGGAACCTACAAATTATTTTTATAAAATTAAAACACAATCTTGTGCGAAAGCTACATTCCAATCCTTTATACATTTTAACCACTCACGCACAACACATCAAGCTTTTGGCGCCGTTTCCAGGGACGTGATTTATTTTTAAGAACGATCCAAGTTTTAAATTAATCATTGTTTATAAATTGTACAAATTTCTAACTTTTATTTTTTTACTAACTATTAGATTAGATTTTTGTTAATTTAAGGATAGCCTAACCTTTACTTTAGTTTAGATTTAAATAGTTTGAAAATTTGATTTAATCTCTTGTATGTCCTCTACATTCGGACCTCAGCTTGTTTCTCCAATTTCTTAACTGAATGATTCTTTCGCCGAAGAATATGCAAACGGACAGCGGAGACCTCAGAAACAATTAAAGACGAATCAGTAGAAGCCACGAAATCAGGAGAAAATCAAGTCGAAGAAATGATGGCAACACAAGACAATGAACCAAACATGAGCCAGTATGCCAAGCCAACCCTCAAAGGCTATAGCAATGGAGTGGCTCCACCCGAAATCACCGAAAATTTTGAAATAAAATCAAGCACCATTCATATGGTGGAAAATTCAGTTCAATTTCATGGTCTCCTCAACGAAGACCCTCTTTCTCATATATCTCGATTCTTACGAATCTGCGGAACCTTTAAAATTCAAAACTGTTCAGAAGATCATATCAAACTTAAACTCTTTCCTTTATCTCTAAAGGGACATGCCTTAGAATGGACAGAATCTCTTCCTTCTAGTTCCATCACCAACTAGGACCAGATGGTTGAACAGTTTCTCCTCAAATACTTTCCGCCTGATAAAACTGTCAAATATCGAGCCAACATTACCGGATTCCGGACAAAGATGATGAATCACTACACGCAGCATGGGAGAGATAAAAAGCTTTTCTGAGAAGATGCCCACATCATGGACTGAGTGTATGATTTCAAGTACAAACTTTCTTTGACGCACAATCTACTCAAAACAAATAGGCCATCGACCAAGTCGCCGGTGGAGACCTGGGATCGAAATCACCTAACGAAGCATTTGAAATAATGGAGAAGGCAGTAAAGAAGAGTTTCACTTATAACCCACCAATATCTATACCAACTCATAAAGGAATGCACCACGTCGATTCCAACACTCTTGTCATCGCACAACTTGAAGCACTCTCTAAAAAATTCGAACAACTTCAAGCCGAACTATCAAAAAACAAGATCACCTGTGACACTTGTGGAGGAACACATAAGACACGTGACTGCAAACAAGTCCTTATGTCCATGAAATAAGTTGACTTCATCGCCCATTAAAACAACGCTTTCAGTAACAACTACAATCCAGGATGGAGAAACCACCCGAATTTCAGTTGGAAGGACGGAGGTAACACTCAAACCCTACCCGGATTCGAAAAGTGGCCGATGAATCAATCTTTCCAACCTAAACCTAAATTTCAAGAACAAAGTTCCAGTAGCCATCAGAATCCGAACTATTCAAGAATTGAAGAAATGTTGAGCCAATTCATGACCAAGACAAATGAAGCAGAAAAGAAGGCCGAGTTAAGAGTCATTGACATCAACGAAGTATTATTAAAGCATGAAGCTGACCTAAAAAGCCAATAAGCATCATTGCAGAATATAGAAACTCAGATCTAACAAATTGCCCGACAATTGTTTGAAAGACCACCTGGCGCTCTTCCAAGCAACACAATAACAAACCTAAATGCAAAAACAAACGTTGTTACATTGAGAAGTGGCACAACCATTGTTGCCTCACCAACTTTAGAACCAATTATGGAGAAGGAAGTTCCTGATAAGACACGGGAAAGACTGATCCCAACAGGCACCGTACAACCCAAGGAACCAGTACGAACTTATGTTCCACCTATTCCATATCCTGGACGGCTGAAACACGAGAGATTGGAAAAACACGAGAGATTGGAAGCTCAGTATGGGAAATTTTTAGAACTCTTCAAACAACTCTACATCAGCATCCCTTTCGTCGAAACCATTGCTCAAATGTCAAAATATGTAAAGTTTCTTAAAGAAGTGTTTACCAACAAAAGGAAGCTGGAGGAGCTCTCGCATGTCACCTTGAGTGAAGAATGCTCAGATGTCCGTCAAAACAAGTTGTCGTCAAAAATGATCGATCAAAGGAGCTTTACTATCCCTTGTCTCATAGGAAATTTGCATATTAGCAATCACCTGACTGACCTAGGAGCTAGTATTAATTTAATGCCTTATGCAGTTTTTGCAAAACTAGGGATAGGAGAACCAAAGCCCACCCGCATGAGCATTCAGTTAGCTGACCGATCCGTTAAATATCCTCAAGAATTGTTGAAAACATGCTTGTCAAAATTGACAAATTTGTTTTCCGAGTAGATTTTGTAATTCTGGACATGGAGGAAGACAAAAGTGTACCTCTTATTTTAGGAAAACCCTTTTTAGCCCCTGCGAAGGCTATTATTAATGTTTGCACCGGCAAACTCACTCTTAGGGTCAATGACGAGGCAATCACGTTTGATATAGGAAATTCTATGCAACATCCACAACATAACGATGACACATTATACTATGTCGACATCATCGATTCTATCGTGAGTTGCTATGTGCGAGATTCCTCCATCGGTAACACACTAGAAACACAAATCTTAACCAAAACTATCACCAAACCCATTCTAGAAAACGAAAATCTCGATGCTAACAACAACAATCAAGAAACATCAGAAGTAGTATGTGAGATCACCGAATGTAAGGAAAAATCAAAACCATCAAGCGAAGAAACACCAGCCTTGGAGTTAAAAAAAACTCCCGAACCATCTTAAATACGCCATTCTAGAAAAGACTCTCAACTCCCAGTAATTATTTCATCTCACCTTTCTAAAGAAGAGAAAGACGAACTTCTTAAGGTTCTTAAAAACCACAAGAAGGCTATCGCATGGAAGATCATGGATATCTTTTTGTGGTGAAGAAAGAAGTAATCTAACTCCTTGATGCCGGATTAATCTACCCAATCTCAAATTCACCTTGGGTTAGTCTGGTTCAAGTAGTACCCAAGAAGGGAGGAATGACAGTAGTAATGAACGAGAAGGATGAGCTAATACCAATGAGGACCATCACAGGCTACGCGAGTATGCATTGACTACCAAAAGCTTAATGACGCCACAAGAAAAGATCATTTTTCACTTCCTTTTATCGATCAAATGCTTGAACGTTTATCTGGAAAAATGTTCTACTGTTTTCTTGATGAATTCTCCGGATACTTTCAAATTCCCATTGCTCCTGAAAGATCAGGAGAAAACCACCTTTACATGTCCATATGGCACCTTCGCTTACCGAAGAATGCCGTTTGGATTATGTAACGCTCCAGCCACCTTCCAACGTTGCATGGTGACCATCTTTCATGAAATAATCGAACACTCTATGGAAGTTTTCATTGACGACTTCTCAGTCTTTGGAGACTCCTTCGATCATTGTCTGAAAACCCTAGACAAAATGTTAACTACGTGTGAAGAAGTTAACTTAGTACTCAACTGAGAAAAATGTCACTTTATGGTCAAAGAGAGCATTGTTCTCGGTCATAAGATATCCCAAGCAGGACTAGAAGTTAATAGGGAAAAAATAGAAACCATATCCAAACTTCCGCCACCAACTTCAGTAAAAGCAATTAGAAGTTTTCTAGGTCACGCAAGATTTTACCGTCGCTTCATAAAAGACTAGTCTGAAATTGCTAGACCTATGACCAAACTTCTGGAGAAAGATGCACCATTCGTCTTCTCTGAAGAATATGTTGAATCATTCAACATATTGAAAGACAAACTTGTCAATGCTGTTGTGTGTCTAATAAGTGCTCTTTCTATGGGAGTCACAACTAAGCTTTAAATTTAAAACAGAAACTCCTAATGACTCCACACACAACCGGCAAGTGTACCGATCACAAGTAGTATAAACCTAAGAAGTCAAAGTATCGAACATAAGGACACGTGAAAACGTCTATGATCACTAAACCCAAGACAAGACCTTCCTAAAAATAATATTTTTTTAGTTGGTTTTTAATAAATTAAACTACTTGATCTAAATTACTTTAACTAAATTAATTAATTTAACTTAACTGGACTAACTGAACTAACAAGCAAAACTTTCCTAACTTAGAGACTAGACTGACAATGGAGAAAAATTCTACCTAGGTAAGAATCAAATTGACGGTCTAACAAGCTCATGGATTGAATGATCTCACGAAACCAGTATCTAAAGATGACACAACTAAGCTAATGGAAACGAATACTACGCAACCATGGATAGAGGAACAATTTGGTTTAACATAAACTAGACCAACTAATCGCTCACGAACCCAAACCCGACAAGAACCGAACCCGCTCTCGCGCAATCCTAATCCTAACAAGCAAAAGCTATGAGAAGACTTTACTTCCTATCACCTCTCGGTCTCTAAGAAGATGCTCACCAGCTGAATTATATCAATTAACAATCTCAACAAAACCCTACGGTTGAACCTACCGCAAACTAACTCTAATCACCAAGTAAAGAATCAAAACAAGCAACAATTAATCAAAACCAATTCAACTAACCGAAGCATGAGGTTATTGAGATATTAATAAGTTCCCTGCCAATAAACACAACCTAATTCTATATTAAACCAAACTTTACAATAGTAATTCAAGTCTTTTGATCAAACAATCCGTAAAACTCATCAAAACCGAACAATTATCATCAAACCTAGGTAGAACTAAAACTTTAGCTACTCATGAAAAAAATCCAACCACTTAACATTTTAATAATAACCATGTTCATCATTCAAAATAATAACCAAGTCAATCAGTTCTCAACAACAATCAAACACAAGTCAATATTCAATCCGATTCAACAAAACTCAATGACTTGAATAAGAATTCGAATTATATTGCAATTACCGCTAACCAAAAGACTTAGCAATTTCGAATTGGACTTGAACTTGGCTCTTTTCTTTTCCTTCCTTGGTAGTCCCAATCAAACCACAACAAAAAAAAATCTTTTCTTTCCTCCTTGTTGTCCCGTATGTAAATAAATCCCCAAAGGGGTTTTAATTCTTATTTTTTCTTGATTGTTGCTGCCACTAGCCTACCAACTTTGACCAAACCAAAGACTTGGTTTATACTTTTCTTTTGTTGTGATTGCTTCTGTCGATCAGAAATAGGAATGCCTTGGATTATTTTTTTTTTTTTGTTTATTTCCTACTGCTACTGATTGGGATTATTTTTTGAGGTGCTTAGGGTTTTTTATTTTATGTTATAATATATATAATGCATGTAAGGCTTCACACAAATGGGCTCGGGCCGGGCTTTAACTTGGTTCTTCAAGAATTGATCATAAAGGCCATTTTCATCTTCCATAACCCGGTTCTTTTCTCTTTAAAACCCGCAACCTATGAAAGATATAACTATGTAATACCATACTAAATCAGGTTAAGAAACATTAAATATTATATATAAAAGCGACTAAAACAATGATAAATGGTGCGAAAAATAAGTGCGTTTTACAACACATCAAACATCCCCACACTTTAGACTTTTTCGTCCCTGAAAAAAAATCTACACAGGATCATAACCAACTGAAAACAACAAACTCCCAGATTATTTAACATTATTAAAACAATAGAAACAACTCGACATATTGATCGCGATTGCTGGTATATTTGTCCACTTTAAACCCAGCCACTTACCAATCAAGCCCCCCATTGCATTAAGCGCTTTAAGTTCAAAATCCAAGGCTACACCTACCCAACTCAGACAAAGAGTTCTAGATAAACTAGAGTCGAAGCTGACTGGTTAGACAAATCATCATAAGCCAAGGACACGTTGATGGTACTAAGTAGATGCACTCGGTGAAATTTGATGGATGAATGGTCATATGGAGGCCTACGAGCTATTCCAAAATATTATTGAACTTTGTCCTATAAATCCCTAATTTGATATTTATTGACTAAGAACCTTAAGCCCCAATAGCGATAAACTCAGAGTCACTATCCCCTTAGCAACGCGTAAATTCTCAGTCTCATCTATTATGTGCATCTTTGGCCTCTTTTACTATTTTTGGATGCTTTTTTGCATCTTTTATTTGTACTTTCTTTCTTTCATGCTTTTGCGAGATTTTTTAATTATTTATTTTTTTTCACCTAAATAAATATAACTATTTTCTAAGCTCATAAAAAGATGGGCATGTGATAGTGTGCTGGTTTGAGTGGATCTAATTCTTACCATCTCAAAGTTTTTAGATTATGGTAATCATCCCTAAGCATCGAAATTCGGTTTCATCATTTTTCAAATTATTAGATATATAAAATTTGCTAAAGAGGACTATCAAAGCTAGTTGGGCCTACCGACACATCCCAAATCAGATATGAAAACCATCTCTTTTATTATTATTATTATTATTATTATTATTATTATTATTATTATTATTATTATTATTATTATTATTATTATTATTATTATTATTATTTTCAAAAGTTCCGAGAGCTTGTTAACACAACGGTAATAATTTCAATGGACATTTTTTAAAACATATACATATATATATATATATACATATATATATATATGTTTAAGTTCAAGAAAGAAATCAAATTATTGCAAGAAATGAGAGAAATGAATATGAGCCACTAGTTTTATTTTAGGTTTTAAATATTTAAAAATAAATAAAAAAAATGTGAATGCAACAATTAATGCACTCTCTCTCTCCAATTAATACAACTAATATAACCATAATAAGTATCTCTAATTAATATATCTAACTAATTTAACTATAATAATTAAAAAGATAAAAACACTACTTTAGTTTTATTTTTTATTTACACATTCTTCATTTTATTCAACATAAATACAATTTATTCATATAATACTATTTCTTTATATTAAAAAAATAATTTTCAGCCAATATATTAGCATATATAAACGTATTTAAGTTCAATAAATATACAACCTACACAAAGTTATATAACCTACACTTGTTTTGAGCAATAAAAACGTACAACATACAAAAGCATATAGCTTACGTATGTAATTCGACATCAAAAGTTATATAAACTACACAAAGATACACATACCCTACACATGCGTAGGTCATATGTTTTTCTTATGTAAGCTATATGTTTTCTTATTCTTAGAACAAGTGTAGGTTATATGTTTTTGTGTAGGTTGTATATTTTTATTGACATTTAATGCAACCATGTGTAAGATAGTTTTTGTATTATTTATCACAATGTAACTACGTGTTGATGGATATTAATATGTTGAATTTGAAGAAATTGGTTAAAGAAATTAATGTATGAATAAATTGTATTTGTGTAAGATAAAATTCTTGTATAGTTTATATGTTTTTTG
The DNA here is from genome assembly GCF_021521415.1 of Bidens hawaiensis. Lineage (NCBI taxonomy): Eukaryota > Viridiplantae > Streptophyta > Magnoliopsida > Asterales > Asteraceae > Bidens > Bidens hawaiensis. The sequence continues at coordinate 231,122 of NW_027494559.1, forward strand.
TGTGTAGGTTATATGTTTTCATGTGCCTGTGCATTTTATTGATGATAAATTTTGTGTGTAGGTTAAATGTTTTTCGTGTGTAGGTTATATGTTGTCTTATTCTTAGAAAAAATGCATATTATACGCTTTTGTGTAGTTTGTATGTTTTTTGTTGATATCTAATGCAAACACATGTAAAAAAAATTTTGGTATTATTCATCATAATGTATGTATGTGTTGATGAATATTAATATATTAAGTTGGAAGAAATTAGTTTTGGATAGAAAGAAATTTTAATGTATGAATAAATTATACTTGTGTAAGATAAAATTCAATAAACAAAAAGTAAGTTATAAAAATAAATTAGTTTTAATATTTTCTAATTATAATAATTTAATTACTTATATTAATTAAATAAATAAGTATTATGGTTTATTAGTTATATTAATTGAAGAAAGAGAATAATTAATAGTTTCTTTATTTAGCTTTAAGCATTTAAAATTTAAAACAAAACTAGTGGTCCATATTCATTTCTTACATTTCTTGCAATAATATCATTTCTCTCTTGAACCATCCCATATATATATATATATTTAAATTTTTCAAATTCAGTCACCCCAATCACTTTCAGTTTTGGGGTAAATGGCTACCCCGTATGTCTACAGGTAGATAACGGGACCAAACATATACAAGTATATGTCCCTCGAATTTAAGTAGCCGACATAATTTGCATCAAAAGAATAAAACAAAACACACAACAGTCGCCCCAGTCACTTACAGTATTCGGGTAAATGGCTATCCCTTATGTCTACAAGTAGATAACAGGACCAAACATATACAAGTATATGTCCCTCAAAATTGAGTAACCAACATAATTTTCAGCGAAATAGTGCAAAAATGTTATTATTAATTTTTTTTTTTCTATAGTTAAGTAAAATAAACTCTCATCCCCACACTTAGAACGAATCGTCCTCGATGAGAACAAGGTAAAGAAATAAAATAAAATAAAAAAACTTCAAATTTTCAAAAATAAAACAGAGAACGAGTTACTCCCCTGATTTATATCCAAAATTTTCATCAGTTGTGTGTCAATCGAACGACCTTATAGCATTTCATTCGCGGCCGCAACCTTTGGAGAACCAGTTCTAAAACGCCATCAAAGCTACCATATGCATAATAATACCTGCAATAATTCAAGCTCGCTCGCATGTAGCGGCGTACAAAACAGAAAACAAAATCATAAGAAATAAACAATTTTTTGTGTTTTTTTTATTTTTTATTTTTATTTATTTATTTATATTTTTTTTACTTATAATAATATAACAAATAAAACAGATAATAAAGAAAATTATAATACACACACTACAACTCGGGCTATCTCCTGAGTGATGAATCCAACACGTCTACGCCTTAGTGAGTAGGTCAAGGTAGAACACCTCGACTGTCTGAGCAGCAACCGGCTCACATATGTAGTGTTTCAACCTGTGACCGTTCACCTTAAACTTCTCGCTCTTATCTCGTATCTCAATAGTGCCATACGGGAATACCTTAGTGACTGTGAATGGTCCCGACCATCGGGACTTCAACTTTCCCGGGAATAACCTCAACCGGGAGTTATACAATAAAACCAGATCCCCACACTTGAACTGCTTATTACCCTTCAACTTTCTACCATGCGGTTCCTTCGTCCGCTCCTTATACCTAAACGACTATGCATACGCGTGATCCCGGAGCTCCACTAACTCATACAACTAGTGGAAATGAGTGCCCCCTATGGCGGATAAATCAAGATTAACCCTCAGAAGGTCCATGAAGCACGGTGCTCCAACTCAACAGGAAGATGACAAGCCTTCCCATAAATCATCCGAAATGGTGTGGAACTAGTCGGAGTTTTGTAGGCTGTACAAAAGGCCCACAAATCATCATCTAATTTGTCGGACCAATCCCGATGATTTGAACCAACCGTTTTGTCAAGAATATGTTTGATTTCCCGATAACTCACTTCCACATGCCCACTAGTCTGTGGGTGATAGGCGGTCGCAAGCCGATGGGTGACCCCATAGCGCTGCAACGCCTTCTCCATCTGCGCATTGTAGAAGTGAGTACCTCGATCACTGATCAAGGCTTTTGGGACACCAAAATGAGCAAAAAGGCTCTTAAGAAAACGGACTACCACTCGGGCATCAATCGTAGGTAAAGCCTTGGCCTTAACCCACTTTGAAACATAATCTACGGCCACGAGTATGTACTTGTTCCTTGTTTCCACACGAAGATGGAAACGGTCCAATGAAATCAATACACCACACATCGAAAACCTCATAAACCTGAATAGCGTTTTGGGGCATTTCATTTCGCGACGAGATGTTGTCGACGTGCTGGCGACGATCATAACTCCTCACAGACGCATGTGTGTACTTAAAAATCGAAGGCCAATAAAAACCAGAATCAACCACCTTCTTTGCCGTCGAACTCGTACAGTGGTGACCTCTTATCAGTCCTACATGGCAATCGCTCAGAATCTTCCATCCCTCCTTAGCATCTACACACCTCCTAATCAGCTGATCAGCACCGATACGAAAAAGATAAGGGTCATCTCATAGGTAAAACTCAACATCAGCAAAGAATTTCTTCTTTTGCTGGTAAGGCATCTTCGGGAGATACCCGTCCGCAAGATATTTCACGAAGTTAGCAAACCATGGAAAACCCTCTTTCTGTGCCCTAACAAACATGAGACTCTCTGTCGGAAAACGATCGTCGATCCTGACCCCCAAATCTCCTAACTCGGCTCCCTCTAGACGCGAAAGATGATCGGTCGTCAGATTCTCGGCCCCTTTTTTTATCACGGATCTCAATATCAAACTCTTGAAGTAACAAGATCCATCGGATAAGACGAGGCTTAGCAACCTGCTTGCTTAAGAGATATCGAATAGTATCATGGTCCGTGTACACAATCGTCTTGGACAGAACTAGACTGGACCTAAATTTATCGAATGCAAACACCACAGCTAAAATCTCCTTCTTGAGGGTGGTATAACACTCATGTGCACCATTTAAGGTCCGGCTAGCGTAGTAAATTGGATGGAAGTCTTTATCCTTTGGTTTTCCAAGAATCGCTCCGACTGTTAAGTCGCTCGCGTCACGCATCAACTCGGATAGTAACGACCAGTCGGGAGCAATCATGATCGGGGCGTTAACGAGTTTGTCTTTCAAAAGATCAAACGCCTTAATATACCGCTCAGAAAAATGAATGGAGCATCCTTCTCCAGAAGTTTTGGTCATGGGTCTCGTGATGTTAGAAAAATCTTCGATGAAGCGTCGGTAGAACCCGGAATGACCTGGAAAACTCCGGATGGATCTCACAGAAGTGGGCGGGGGAAGATTAGAAATGGTCTCGACCTTCACTCGATCAACCTCTATCCCCGCACTCGAAATCCGATGCCCCAAAACAATGCCCTCGCGTACCATGAAATGACACTTCTCCCAATTAAGGACAAGTTTGGTGTCAACGCAGCGAGCCATCATCCTCTCAAGATTTGGAAGGCGATGATCAAAGGACCTCCCAAATACAGAAAAATCATCCATGAACATCTACATGGAGTCCTCGATCATGTCTTGGAAAATAGCCACCATGCATCTTTGAAATGTGGCTGGAGTGCTACACAGTCTGAACGACATACGTTTATAGGAAAACGTACTGTAAGGACATGTAAAATTGGTTTTATCCTGGTCATCGGGAGCTATCGGAACCTGGAAATACCCGAAGAAACCATCTAAAAAGCAGTAGTACTGCTGACCTGCCAAGCGCTCCAACATCTACTAAATGAAGGGTAAAGGAAAGTGGTATTTCCTGGTGGCATCATTCAGTCTACGGTAGTCGATGCAGACTCTCCATCCAGTCATAGTCCAAGTGGGAATGAGCTCGTTCCTCTCATTGGTGACGACAGTCATGCCACCCTTTTTAGAAACCACTTGAACTACACTCACCCAAGCACTATCAGAGTTGGGAAAAATGATCCCCGCATCAAAGAGTTTAATGATCTCCTTCTTCACAACCTCCTGCATTTTCGGATTAAGTCGCCCTTGCGGCTGAATGACAGTTTTGAAATTATCCTCCATGAGGATTTTATGAGTGCAAAACGAAGGGTTGGTACTCTTAATGTCGATAATCTTCCATGCAATCGCTTCCTTGTTCTCTCGTAGCACACTCAACAACTTCTTCTTCTCAACCTCCGTCAAATTAGATGCAATAATAACCGGCAGCTTCCTCTCTTCATCTAAAAACACATACCCCATATGGGCAGGCAAATCCTTAAGCTCTAAAGAAGAAGGAGGACTCTCGACGGAAGGTCGGTCCATCGGATCGTCTCGTATGATCCCAGCAGACACGCCATATTCAGGACCATATGACTCGGTGTCGTCATCCATGGACTGATCAGTCATGGCAACCATCTCAATCTCCGAAATCTCCCTATCGAGAATCTGGGCGTCGGAGGAAGATCCTCCACAGATCTCGCTGAAAAACTCCTCAATATGTTCCATGATGGTATCGATAAAGTATAAGGAGTCATCAGCAGACTTGGGGTGTTTCAGTGACTGTCGAACGTCAAAGGTGACGTTCTCATCCCCAAATCTCAAAATCTACTTACCTTGTAGACGTCGATCAATGTCTGTACAGTAGCAAGGAATGGTCGGCCTAAGATAAGAGGGACACTATCATCACCGTTCATTTCCAAGATGACAAAGTCCACTAGGAAGATGAAATTGTCGACACGAACGAGCATGTTCTCGACCACCCCTCGGGGGTATTTTATAGAATGATCAGCAATATGGATACTCATTCGGGTAGGCCTAGGTTCGCCTATGCCCAACTTGTGATGCACAGCATACAGCATGAGATTAAATACTTGCACCAAGATTCGTGAGCACATAAACTACCGTATCATCACTCAAGATGCAGGGAATCGTGAAACTCCCAGGATCGGACATCTTCTCTGGTAACTTTCTCTACAAGACTGCAGATCAACTAGCACTCAATGGATTGGAAGAGACCTCAGCTAACTTCTCCTTACTCGAAAGAATATCCTTAAGGAACTTTGTGTATTTCGGCATTTGAGTTAGTGCCTCAAGGAATGGAATGTTAAGGTGAAGCTGCTTCAAAAGATCAAGGAATTAGAAGTTCTGCTCCTCATCTCTATCCCTGCGGAGTCTACCGGGATATGGAACTCTAGGTTTATAAACTCTCGCGGGTGTGCTGCGTAACTGCTGGTTCCCGGCCTGTGCTGTACTTCCTGGGCTGCGCCTCTGATTTACCTTAGCCGGCGAAGACTCCAACTGAATCTCCTCATCCACCTGCTCCTCTCCATCGACTGCAGGCTTCTCAATGACTCCTCTCATCTCCTCTTGAATCACGGGCTCGCTACGTGCCCTGCACCATTCCTCGTCATCACAACCTTCGCGAATCCCTTCGGGTTCTGCTTGGTATTGTTCAAAAGTGTTCCTGGCGACCTCTCATTCAGATGACCTGCTATTTCTCCCATCTGCCGCTCGAGATTTTGAATTGACGCTCCCTGATTTCTCATGCATGACTCGTGCTACCAAAACTTCTCTTGGGTCTCTTTGTGACGGGAATCCTCTCGAGTCATGAGTTGTGACAACATCTATGTCTGTTGTTCCATCATATCCTCTAAAGTGGGCTTCTTCTCCCTGCTACTCGCTCCCTCACCGGAATCGTGGAATAGACTCTGACGCTGCTGGAAGCCGGATTGATTTCCATTCCTCCTGTTGGAATTTTGATTACCTCTCCACTCAGAATTATAATAATTGAAAGAATTTTGATTTTGGTTCAGATTACTAACAAAGTCTACCGCCTCCTCCTGGTAACCTACGGGACACTGAACAGTATCATGCCCTTCTCTACAGATCTCGCACAACTTACTCTTCACCTGCAAGTCCTTCACAATCTTCGCTAACGCCTCAACCTTTGTCGCAAGTGCGGTGCTCGTGTCGACCGCATGCATGTCGCATGATAGGGAGTCGACGGCCTTGGTGCTCTTGGTGGGTGGTCGCTGGTATCCACTCATGGCTAACAAAATTCCTCCCGCGGCCGTGTCAAGCATACTCTGCATCACGTACGTCACTCCGTTATAGAATTTCTCAACAACTGCCCAGTCTTGCAGGCCATGGTTCGGATATAAAGCTAGTAGATTTTTGAATCTTTGCCACGCCTCATAGAAACTCTCAGTCTCCTCCATCTGAAAAAGAATGAATCTGATTACGCAAACGAGCGGGCTTAGCCGGAGAATCGTATTTCTCAAGAAACTGGGTCTACATGGCGGCCTAAGTGAATATGGAGCCTTGTGGGAGGGACACAACCCACATACTCACATCATCAACGAGTGAGAACAGAAAAATGCGGAGTTTGATGGCGTCTTCGGATACGTCGACAAGATGAAAAGTGTCACAAATACGTGTAATGCGAGTGAGATGGGAATTCAGGTTTTCGTTGAGCAACCCGTGGTATTCAGAATGTGAGATGGTATTCAGAACGTTTGATGGAATCTGCCAATTCATGTTAACAGCGATGGCTGGTGGAGCAATGCTGGATCTTGCGCCCGCATCGATCGGATGGACCCGGACTGCAGTTGTCCTCCTCTGTGATGCGTCAGCCATAATCCTATCCCTAATGACGGATTCAGAAAAATTAGAAGAAGAGGATGTATTACCAATAGATGTAGAAGAACCGGAAGACGGTCTGGTACGACGTCTCTCACGACACACACTCTCTCTCTCTCTCTGGTTCGGAAAATCCCTCAGATTTAGGCGGGCCTAAAGATCGAGTACGTCGCATACAACTATTAAAATAAACAAAAGGAACTAAAATTAGCTAAGCTATTTTAACTAACAAACAAAGAAAAAGAAAAGAAAAGTAGCAAACAAGGTAGGTCCTAACTCGAGTCGTTCTCAATACGCCCCAAACCCTGTCCCCGACAACGGCACCAAAAACTTGATGCGTGCCTAATGAGTGCTCTTTCTATGGGACTCACAACTAAGTTTTAAATTTAAAACGGAAATTTCTAATGACTCCACACAAAAATGGCAAGTGTATCAATCACAAGTAGTATAGATCTAAGAAGTCCGAGTATCAAACACAATGACACGTGAAAACGTCTATGATCATTAAACCCTAGACAAGACCTTCCTAAGAATAATATCTTTTTAGTTGGTTTTTAATAAATTAAACTACTTGAACTAAATTACTTTAACTAAATTAATTAATTTAACTTAAAACTGAACTGGCAGATAAAACTTTCCTAACTTAGAGACTTAACTGGCAACAGAGAAAACTTCTACCTAGGTAAGAATCAAATTGACGGTCTAACAAGCTAATGGATTGAATGATCCCACGAAACCGGTATCTAAATATGACACAACTAAGGTTCGCTCAAGAAAGCTAGATCACCTCTCGGTCTCACTAACAAACCCTAACTTACACTTAATTGATTTTAAGAACAAACCGGGAAACGAATGCTAAGATGTTCAAATGTCGACTCTCCTCTAGGACTCACCGACACACGACCCTAGTGGAAACGAATACTACGCAACCAAGAATAGATTAACAATTTGATTTAACATAAACTAGACCAACTAATCGCTCACGAACCCAAGCCCGACAAGAACTGAACCCGCTCTCGCGCAATCCTAATCCTAACAAGCAAAAGTTATAAGAAGGCTTTACTTCCATCACCTCTCGGTCTCTAAGAAGGTGCTCACCCACTGAATTATATCAATTAACAATCTCAACAAAACCCTACTGTTGTACCTACTGCAAACGAACTCTAATCACCAAGTAAAGAATCAAACAAGCAACAATCAATCAAAAACAATTCAACTAACCGAAGCATGAGGTTATTGAGATATTATTAATAAGTTCCCAGCCAATAAACACAACCTAATTCAATATTAAACCAAACTTTACAATAGTAATTCAAGTCTTTTGATCAAACAATCCATAAAACTCATTGAAACCAAACAATTATCATCAAACCTAGATAGAACTAAAACTTTGGCTACTCATGAAAAAAATCCAGCCACTTAACATTTTAATAATAACCATGTTCATCATTCAAAACAATAACCAAGTCAATCAATACTCAACAACAATCAAACACAAGTCAATATTCAATCCGATTCAACAAAACTCAATGAGTTGAATAAGAATTCAAATAATATTGCAATTACCGCTAACCAAAAGACTTAGAAATTTTAAATGGACTTGAACTTGGCTCTTTTCTTTTCCTTCATTGGCTGTCCCAATTAAACCACAACAAATAAACTTTTTCTTTTCTTTCCTCCTTGTTGTCTCGTACACAAATCAATCCCCAAAGGGGTTTTAACTCTTATTTTTTCTTGATAGTTGCTGCCACTAGCCTACCAACTTTGACCAAACCAAAGACTTGGTTTATATTTTTCTTTTGTTGTGATTGCTTGTGCCGATTGGAAATAGGAATTCTTTGAGTTATTAATTTTTTTCTTTCTTTCCTACTGCTGCCGATCGAGATTATTTTTTGAGGTGCTTATGGTTTTTTATTATATGTTATAATATATAATGCATTTACGGCTTCACACAAATGGGCTCGGGCCGGGATTTAACTTAGTTCTTCAAGATTTGATCATAAAGGCCCTTTTCGTCTTCCATAAACCCGGTTCTTTTCTCTTTAAAACCCGCAACCTACGAAAGAAATATAACTATGTAATACCATACTAAAACAAGTTAAGAAACATTAAATATTATGTATAAAAGCGACTAAAACAATTATAAATGGTGCGGAAAATAAGTGCGTTTTTCAAAACATCAACGCACCAATCATGAGTACACCCGATTGGACCCTTATATTCGAAATCATGTGAAAAGCAAGTGACTTTGCAGTTGGAGCAGTACTCGGACAACGCAAAGAGAAACATTTTCACCCAATTTACTATGCTAGTAAAACTCTTAACGATCCACAAGAAAATTACACCACGACAGAAAAAGAGTTATTAGCCGCAGTTTTTGCATTTGAAAAATTTAGATACTAACTAGTTCTCTCCAAAACCATAATTTACACCGACCATGCCGCCTTACGATACCTCCTCAACAAGCAAGATGCAAAACCCAGACTTATCCGATGGATTCTACTACTCCAAGAATTCGACATTGAAGTCAAGGACAAAAGGGGAGCAGAAAATGTAGCCGCAAACCATCTTTCACGCTTAGAATGCCCAACTTCAGAAGAACATCACAACAAAAAAATCGATGATAATTTTCTACATGAAGTTCTCATGCATATCTAAGCATTCATGAAAGAGGAGGATGAAAATCCTTAGTTTTCCGATATCGCGAATTATCTAGCTTGCGGAATCCTAAGAAAGGGGCTAACTCATCAACAATGATATAAATTATTCTACGACCTTAAGTTCTACTTCCAGGAAAACCCTTACTTGTTTAGGATAAGAGCCGATTAGGTTATTCGTAGGTGTGTGTTAGGAAAGGAAACATTAGATATTCTCAAACATTGCCATGAAGTACCAACTGGTGGACACCACAGTACCGCCGCCACAGTCAGAAAAGTGTTTGACGCGAGATTCTTTTAGCCCACCATATATAAAGACACACATGCTTTGATCCAAGCATGTGATGCTTGTCAAAGAGCCGGGAACATCTCAGCCAAAAATGAGATGGCTCAAAAAGGCATTCAAATATGTGAGGTCTTTGATGTATGGTGAATAGATTTCATGGGCCCATTTCCTAACTCATTCGAAAACAAATGCATCCTAGTAGCAGTCGACTACGTATCTAAATGGGTAGAAGCACAAGCTCTTCCCACTAACGATTCTCGGGTTGTTGTACGATTTCTGAAAAATTTATTTTCATGATCCGGTACTCCAAAGGCCTTAATCAGCGACAGAGATACTCACTTCTGCAATGCCCTAATGGACAAATACTTAGCACGATATGGAGTTCACCACCGTTTGGCAACACCATATCATCCTCAGACCAGTGGGAAAGTAGAAGTCTCGAATCGAGGGATAAAGAGGATCCTCGATAAAACTATTGGGATGAATCACAAAAATTGGGCAAAAGAGTTAGATGACGCTTTGTGGGCCCTTATGAAAGCCTACAAAATCCCCATAGGAACAACACCATTCAAACTTGTTTACGGGAAAGCATGTCTTCTACCAGTAGAACTGAACCACAAAGCTTACTAGGCTCTTAGAGCAGTGAATTTTGATCTAATGTTCGTCGGTAAAAACCGGGATGATCAGATTCACGAGTAAGAAGAACTGAGAGCACTGGCCTACGAAAATTCCTGGTGTTACAAAGAAATGACTAAATGTTTTCACGACGCCCACTTAAAAGGAAACAAAAAGTTTCAAGTTAGAGATCGTGTACTATTATATAACACACGTTTACGTCTTTTCTCATGAATACTGAAATCTATTTAGACAGGCCCATACATAGTTGAAACAGTTTTTGACAATAGGACAGTTGAGATTTCAAATTCTGACAGTCACAAGTTCAAAGTTAATGGGCATAGAATGAAGCCATATATCGATGGACCATTCGAGGCCATCTCGGAGGTAGTAATCCTCCTTCAGAACCAATGAACATACTAGAAGTAGGGTCTGGCCGAGACCCTCATTAAACCAGGCCTTGTATATATGTTCCTTTGTTTAAAAAAATTAGTTAATCAAAATACGAGAGCGTGCTTCAGTTAGCACGGTCCCGTGCCACAAATTGCTGGTCGGACTCTTTGCTGCAAAAAACTCAGTCAGTTTAACTCGTAACAGAATTGTCAGGCTGAAGCACGGGGCCATGTTTGGCAACTTTTTGGCTGTATATTGTATCTCTTACCAATGCATTTCTTGCACCAAACCAAAAAAAAACTCTCACCTCTGAGATATCACAATGCCTACTGAGATGAGCAATGAAATTCCCGTTCCTCGCCAACCGAGAAATGAAACCCAACACGTTTCCAAAACCGAGCAACTACTCAAACTTCAAGAGCTCGTGAAGGAACTCACCGAAATGAATCTCCTCGAAGAGATGCGTCTCATTCAACTCACCGAGTCGGTGGAAAGTATGAAGATGGAATTACGGGACATCAATGAACAATTGCAGTTTCAAGTCCTTCGTTTCACCTACTTTCCTCCACTCGGGCCATTCGATGGAGGAGACCCATTTAGTGGAATCTAGAGTCATTTTTATCTTTTCATGTGTAATCAGGTGCATTAGGCACAAGTTTAGGACTTTCGGGCTTAACCCAACTTAATTTCATGTTTAGGATATTCGTGCTTATCCCGACTCAATGTGTAGGACCTTTTATTAATGAAAGTAACTTTAGTTCATAAAATGTGTTCCATTAGTATCTTAAACGTCATTCCAAAAGTTCCTACTCTCGCGTTTTGCTAAATATCAAAGATAAAATTCCAGTGGCTTGAAACACGGGTCGTGCATCAGTGTACACGGGATCGTGGTCACCCTAGAATCTTCAACATGATATGCGCTAACGCCGTACAATTCTTTGAATCAGAAACATTTATTCCCTCAAAAACACGGGACCGTGTAACATGTTACAAGGGGTCGTGCTCGACGTCCAGTCCCTCTATATATTGCAAACACACTTCACTATTTCATACATACCAAACCAAAAATATCCCAAATGGATAACATAAGAATGGAATGGAAACCAGTGAGGAAGTTCAAGAATGGTGAAAACTCATCACATCTTGAAAAAGAAATCACAAGGCTCCAAAGTGTAGTGAGGGACCAAGTCGAGAGCAGCATGCAAGCGGAGGCTCGCTTGATCGAACTGACAAACAAGATCAAACTACTAAGGATCGAGAACTTCCACATCATTGAAAGTCACAACAAGGATGTGGCCTTCAAGCTCAACTTTCTTAACCGAGAAATCGAAAAGCTTGACAAAAAATTTTCTGAACTCTTGGAAGCCAAGAGAGCCCCACCACACATTCAAGACCTGTTCGGAAATGGTGGTTGTTAGTATTTTTGAGTAGGAAAAGCCTTGTTTTGCTTCCCCTAGGCTTTATTATCAATTAAGCTAGTTCTTATGTTTCTCGACTCGTTTTATTTTAATTTAGGTGTAATGTTTAAGAAGTTAATGAAATTTCGTAGGATTTTATGTTTTTAACCTTAATCTTCAGAAAAAATTCAGTTAAAAATAACTTAGCTCGTTAAAATAAACAAAAATGACCTGACTGCTACCTGCAGCACGTGTCGTGCTTTATGAAGCACGGGGCCGTGCCCCACCTTACAGTGCAATTACGGGAATTTTATATAAAACACAAAATTTCTCATAACTTAACCCTAAAGACTCCAGCCGCCTATCTCCGAAAACCAGCGACCAACCAACCCCTCCTTCCAATCTTTACTTCAATCCTCCAATATCAAGACAAATGTATGTTAATTCAATGATTCTATGGTTATAATCTACCATTCTATGTCAAAATCGGGTTGTAGGAAAGCCCCAAATATGAATATATACCCATTTCGTTGATGAATCGGGTCAAAACCCGAATAATATGGTAGTTAACTGTTACGATATAGGGTTTTGATTTGTTGAAAAGGATTTGACCCGATTAGAACATAGGATTGAAGGAAGTTTTAAAAGAAAACCATTCGGGTTCAGGTTTGAACAACCCATACCATATATATATCGAACCCGGATGATCAATTCCTAGAACCGGGTTGAAATGCAAGTTTGAATCGTAACACTTTCAAAATTCGGATTAAAAACATGGGATGTGTTTCTGCAAAACACGCCCCGTGGTAAACTGCAGGTCAACCTAAGGTCAAAATTGGTCAAATTGGTCAAATTAGTCAAATCTGCCAAAATCCCAAAACATGGGGTCGTGCTTCAAGAAGCATGGGGGCGTGCTTTAGCTTCTGTTCCATATTTTCAATTAAATTTTTTGATTATCTGCCTAATCTTGTTCTAAATTTTAGATGGCTGAGTATGGGGATGATGAGCATGCTTTCTTGATCTTTCCCGAGGGCACAGAACGAGATGAGGTCGCCCGACAAAGAATGGGATACTTGAACAACCGATACCCAGAACCAAATTTCTATGCGTGTACCGACACATTGCAGCAAGTAAACCAATTGGGAAGGTACAAAAGGCTTGTCAAAGGGCCATGGGCACGTGTCTTTAAAAAAAGGGTAAATCGGTAACCGAACTGACCAAGGAATTCCCGGCTTCGTTCTCAATAAAGACGAAAAATTTATATATGTGGGGCAACACAGATATCCAGTTTCGAATCAGTGGAGCATGGTATAACACTTCGGTCATGCAATTGGGGATTGATATGGGTATTTATACGTCCGAGGAAACCGACTTTGCTTTATGGTATGAGGCAGAGACGACTTTCTCGGACGAGGATGATCAAAATACGAGTGAAGCAGGGAGAACCAGATTTAAGGCATAGGAACAATTGAGCTATGGGAATGAAAGGTATATACCAAGAAGCACCAAAAGCACCGTACTATGCGACCCGTTGATGCGTTACATTCACCGCTTGTTGAGCCACACAGTGACACAGCATGGCCAAAGCGAGGGGGTTGTGGGGTTGAGGGATTTGTGGGCCCTATATTACATCAAGAACGAGGTACCATGTAGCATCACTTATCTGTTCTGTCAGCTATTTAAAACAAACGCGAATGCAAAAAGCCCCAATACCCCAATCGTTGGTGGTGCCTGGATTTATAAGCTCTACAAAGCCTATGGTGCAGAACGCGACAGAACACGAAGCCCGAACCCAATTGCACTCGATCTCAACTTCTGTATCAGTATGGAAATGGTCCAACAGATTGAACGAAACCCACCAAAGTGGAGGTTTCAGGATGCCTACAACCAGATATGGGATCCTGAGGACCCCGCCGACATAACCATTTAAGATATACCTGAGAGGAGGACCGGATCACCACCACGACAGAACGGCCGCCACACTTACTCATAGCAGGGCGGCCCATCATCATCAGGTGCCGACCCCATCTTGTCATATCATAGCCAGTACTCTTTTCAGGGGTTATATGGGCTCATTGACCGTTTTCAGACTCACACGTCCGCCTCTATTGACAGGTTATCAGGACAGATCACTACATCTGAGGCACAACATGCCGCAGAGTACACGGAGACGATGCGGGAGATTCATCAGCTAGGTGAGCACATGGATCGGCATTGGGGACCCTTTGACCCGGAACATCCGGGTAACTGACGAGCGACGGCGATGGTAAGTCTGGGTATGGGCATGGGCATAGGCATAGGCATGGGTGGTAGTACTTGATGACATTATTATTATTATTATTATTATTATTATTATTATTATTATTATTATTATTATTATTATTATTATTATTATTATTATTATTATTATTATTATTATTATTGTTATTATTATTATTATGTTCGTTTGTTTGTTTGAGACAATTTTATTTGGTTGTTTGTTTGATGTTTGTTATGTCCGGGTGTGCCGAGATATTTGACTGTGGACTTATTAGCCCATGTGGGTAGGTTGTGGATGATTCCATACCCAATTTTCAGTATTGTTATGCTTTGGTTGTTTGTTGGTTGTGTGTAGTTTTTATTATTTAGGTACACAACAAGAAAAAGGACGAACAACAGGGGACGCTCTGTCGAAATTTCGTTAGCTCGTAGGGAAGTTCCTTTCCATTTTACACCTTATACTTATTATGAATCTTTTTATAAATCTTTTCACATTGAGGACAATGTAAGATTCAAGTGTGAGGAGGGGAATTACTTGATCAATTGCTTGCTCAACTAGTTATATAATACTCTAATAACCAAATTTTTTTGAAGAAAACAAAGACTATTTTTATAACAAAGCCAAAAGAAAAACCCAGAAATTTTATTGCAATTAACCATCTAAAAATCTATTATAACTAAAAAAGTGAAAAAGTAAAAATAAGTTTTGTAATATTGAGAATAAATTTATGCAAAGTATGGCGTTTATACCTAATCCCTCCGTTACTGTGAGATAAACCTCATGCCATATAAATATTTTTTCAGAAGCTTTGAGTGAGTCATATGTTTCGTGTGATTTAGAACTTGTCTCAAGTATTCATTTCAAAACTGCACGAAGTGTTGTATAAAGAAGAAGGTAATATTATTCCCTCAAACCATTCTTCAAATTACAAAACCCAAAAACCTTATCCAAAAAAACCTTACCACTTTATTCCTCTTACTGGTAAAATACAAAACTAGTCTTTTACCAACAGACCCTAAAGAACTGGAAATGCATTCTTTTGATTTCAATTTTCTTTGCTGCATACATTTCACAAAACCTAGGTTGCCTCCAGAACTTAGAGAGAGATTTTTCTCTTTAGCAATGAGGTGAGGAAAAAGTGGCGCCAAGACGAACAAAAGCCACCATTTTGTGGATTTTCCAAAAGCGCAATGAAAAGAAGAGCAAAAAGATACGAACGATGCTTAGGATGCGAAAACTGGTCCCATGAAGGAATGTGTAGAAAAAGTCAAACTCAGTCTCAATAGGTATATACCGAACTAATAAGGGTGGGGGCTATTAGGCTCAAAGTCGAACGATCCATTAGAGTTGGGAGTTATATTTATAACAGGATTGAGGAAGAACTGATTCACATCCTCGACTAAACTGGTCTTGACGATCCAGCCTTAAACGAGTCACTTTGTTTTACTTGTAAAAAAAAAAATCAGCAATCGGGAGAAAAGAGCTAACCACTGAAGACATCTTAAGACTCCCGACAATCAGCAGGAGTTGTAATTACCATCCTCACCATCATTAACCTAAACCCTTGAACCACCACAAAACACCAAATCCCTACTCTCACAAAACCAACCCATATTACCTTCTGATCTATGCAACCCTTCACAAAGGTGGAGATTTGAACTTGTAACAAGCTTATTTATCACATGTCACATTTTGGCTAAGAGTGTTCAAATACATATACCACAGGTATGATTAGATTTAAAACCGAGTGTCAGTGAACATTGTGAGAACGTGACGTTTTGCATAAACAGAAGCTTATAAAAACAAATCGCCTCTTTATATATCGCTACATATATTTCTGTGATTCAAGGTTGGTTATTTTGTTCTCATTTTCTTGGAACTCTTTTGGGGATGTTTAAGCTATGGTCCTGACTTGCTATTTTTAGAGAATATTTATAAGTAGCTTGCTTGAGAACAAGCAAGGTTCAAGTGTGGGGATGTTTGATGTATATAAAAATATACATCTTTTTAGCATCAAATAATTTCAAAAAACTACAATAAAATCATAAAATATAGTTCAAGTAACTACTTCTCATGTTAAAATGTATTTTCAAGTGAATCCAAGCCTCAAACAAAAAAACGAATGAAAAGCCAAAGAAAACCCAAGAAAACAACAAAACACGCCCCCATGCTTCATGGAACACGCCCCCATGCTTTCCTATGCAAGAAAAGACAAAAATATGCAAGAAAATACAAAATACTTGACAATTGGACACGGGTCCGTGCTTCAGAGAACATGGGGTTGTGGTCACCTTTCAAAAAAGACAAACGAAAATATAACATAAACCAAAAGCATGGGGTTGTGCCTCATGAAGCACGCCCCCGTGGTGAGTCAGCATATACGATCTGACAGAGCATTAAATGTGATGGACAGCTGGACAAAGGGGTGTGCCTCATGGATCACAGGGACGTGCCTGAGTGCCTAGACAGCCTATAAATAGTGGAGCATGGTGCATTCATTGGGTGTGCTTGAAGAAAAGTTCTATACGGGTTTCACTTATAAAAACACTCACATTACGCTCATATTGAAGATCTTGTGGAGAGTTTGAAGGCTTGAAGGCTATCATCATCATCATCCATCACCATTTAAGAAGGAAGATCCATCCAAAATTTGGATAGATTGTTCTAGTTTGATCATGTGTTTGTTATCTTCATCTCTTTTGATGTTCATAACCATGCTCATTATGAGCTAAACTCCATTTACCATCTAATTTCTATGAAGAAGTTTTGTTTTACTTGATGATTATCTTAAATATGTGATTTAGTTTAGTAAAGTACATTGTTATCTTGCAATTATCCTTTGATGAAAAATGTTTTATCACTTTAACTCAACAAATCAAGGTTTATGATTAACAATCATTCAAGATTCACTCATGTTCTTGGAGAGTAGAAATGGTGAAAAGAATACCTTAATGGCTTATCCAAGATAAAACATGGATCCTTATATTGTACTTAGAAATGATGAGATTTAAGCTATGATCTATTTCTCGAGTGTTGGTAATTCTGAAATAACATTGTTAACACGATTGCTTAGGTTATCATGCTAGTTAAATTAATCATATGTTAAAGGAATGTGTAATTATAACCTAATTAAATTAACCTAGGGGAGGCTGTGTGACTAAACTATATTACCCAAAGTTGTTAGAATTGGTATTTGAGAACTCGAAGTCAATCATAATATTTCTACTTTACTAAACTACTTGCCTACTTTAATTGACATTCTCGTGGTAGACATGAGATTAAGAAAGGGTGGACTTTAAAATATGCATGCTACTTTCTTTTATGTGATAGAATATGCTCACTTAGAAATGAGGGGCTATTCTATCATATATTATTAAGGTAAGTTTATCACATAGTTACATTATAATCATCAAGGAAGAATGAAGTGGATTCTTGATCTTGGATGGTAACCTTCATATAATTGAACTACTCATTTAGAAGAAATTCTAAATGAGTAATCCATATATATATATATATATATATATATATATATATATATATATATATATACCCCAAAATGACTAAACTCTCCGATTGAGTTAAAATGAAGATTTATTATTAGAAATATCTGTGTCCACAGATTGATACTTGATTCTTACCAATATTGTTCTGCATGTACGATAGGTATACTTGCATATTTTGTGTGTGTTTAGCCTTAGTAGAAATCACTTTTATAAATTTAAAACACGATCTTGTGCGAAAGCTACCTTCCAATCCTTTAGACTTTTTAACCACCCACGCACAGCACATCAGTGAGACACATTGGTGATCCTACCATTTACGGGAATGATTAGTGAATAAAACTCTCAATGGGATTATCAGAAGATGACTATGGTGAAGTATTTAACATTCACTTTAAGCTCTATAAATTTGGTGTGTCATCTCTATTCTTTCAACTCTTTACCTATTGCATATCTTATTCTTGAGTTATGAAAAAATTCAACGAAGTAAATTAACATCTTTAATCCAGCTAAAATTTAAGAAAACCTATTCAACACCACCTCCACCCCGCCCCCCCCAAAAAAAGAACAAAAAAAAAAGGTTTTGTATACATAGTATTTAAAATAACAATAAGTTATGGGACTTACCTATTTCTCAAGTAAGTAAGAAAAACAACGAGTGAGGATCACGTCTTTCTAAATAATTATAGAAACACGTGTCATGTTCAATGCATCTTCTTAGGGATGGATACATCTTACTAATAAGTTCATACATATGGATACACGTTGATCATAAGTATTTTTTTGGCGATGAATAAAAAGATGTTGAAAAGGACATAAATAATGATGGTAGGTCATGTTGATGCTAACGAAACATAGTGTTGAAGATACTATGATTTACTACAAATGATAAGTTACCATTTTTGAAAAACTTTCTCCTAATAAAAAAGTTAATGTTGGTCTGGAGAGCTTGTAAAACTTCGAAGAACAATAAAATGAAGACAAAATGGCAAAATCAGGTCCTTTATGTTTTGATTGTTTTTCAATAGTCGTCCTTTGGCAAACTTAATGACAAAAGACGTATTTCATGTTTCAAATTCTATTCACGTTACGTCCTTTGGTACTAACCCAGTTAAATCTTTTCGTTAAATATGGTCATGTGCAAAGCATATGAGGGTAAATTTGTCTTTTACTCCTTCAGGGACTATTAGTGTATATAACTTAAACTATATGAGTCAAAATGAAAATATTTAATAACAATCTCTCTCTCTCTCTCTCTCTCTCTCTCTCTAACCTGCAAATATTTCTATCTCTGTACACATCACCATCACCATCACCATCACCAACCACCGTCACCATTTCCGGCCTCCATTCTTTGAAACTGGGACTACTTGAAGAAAATAGGCATCCAATAACAAAAACTCCCGTCAATCATCACAAAATGTTTAACAACCTTATCCACAAAACATGAAGTTGCATATTCCATAACTAAGTTTCCACACATATTGACCAACGGTGGTTAAAGAGGGAGGCGGCCGATGGTGGTTACATAGGGAGCCGAAGCCGGATGTGATTACATATGGTCACCGGCCATATATGTAGCGACAAAACAGAGATGAGTGGATTAGGGCTAAAGTTAGGGTTTTTGATTTTGTAAATATGATGAGTATTGTGGATTTAGGGTTTCTAATTTGTGGGATTTGCAGACGGAGGCGGCTGGCGGTGGGTTGTGGGTGGAGGCGACCGGCGGTGGGTTGTGGGTGGAGGCGACGGCATATGGAGGCAGCCGGCGGTGGGTTGTGGGTGGAGACAGCGGCAGATGGAGGCGGCAGGCAGTGGGTTGTGGATGGGGCGACGACAGATGGTGGGCTGCTGTTTTGGATAGATAGGGGGAGGGAGGGAGAAAGATAAGAGAGAGGAAGAGTAGAGAGAGAGAGAAAGTAAGAAAGAAGATGGATGAAATAAAGATTTATTTTAAATATCATTAGTTTTTTTAGTAAAGGTAAAATTACTAAACTACCCTCATCTGCCTTGCACATGACTGGATTTAACGAGAAAATTTAACTGAGTTATGGTCAAAGGACGTAACGTAATAGAGTTTTTAAGCATAAAGGATGCTTTGTGTCATTAATTTTATCAAATGACGACTATTGAAAAACCATGAAAACATAAAGGACATGTTTTGCCATTTTGTCTTAAATGAATACACGATAATGATGATAGAATCTTTGTTTAAATTTATTTTTATGGAAGAGAACTAGGTGTTCTAGTTTGTTGGCATAAAACCCTATGCGTACAAACGAAAAGCAAAATAACTACAATTTACATTTTCGTAATTATCATTTCTGACTCACACGCTCTTGTACATTTATTTAGCATAAACACGTCAGCATTTGTTTCGAAAGGATAAGAGTAAGGATAGATAACGAACGATACACGTCAAGTTCAATACATATAATAACCGTGTTTTTCAAAAGTCTGTTTTCTCAAAAGTATTTCAGTCCACATAAATTAACAACATGCGTCAACATAAATAGTAAATACATCTTCATCATTAACATTTTAAAAAACAACACATACATTTAGGGCTAGATGATTCAAAATAATAATAATAATAATAATAATAATAATAATAATAATAATAATAATAAAAAAAATAATAATAATAATAATAATAATAATAAAGGATTAGGTTGGATAAGAAGTTTGATTTTTCTAAAAAGTCTATAAAGGAAGATATTTTAGTCTACTACTTTAATATTGAAAACTCACTTCCTTTAATCTTAAAAACCCACTTACAATAATTTAAAAAACTCACTTACATCTTCACTCGTCTCATACAACCACCACCACTCCATCGCCCACCGCCACCACCTTGTCGGAAATTTTGCTGGAAATTTTCATCGGAAAATGGTTGGAAAGTCACCGCTAAACAATCCCCGAGAAATTTCGCCAGATAAATAGCCAAAAATATCACCGGAAAATGTTATTGGAAAATGGCCACCGGAAAAAACACAATGGAAAGCACTATGAAAAACACTATGAAAAAAAACACAAATTAAAAAACAAAATGGTAAAAACACTATGACAAAAATACAATGACAAAAACACAATTATATAACACAATGTAAAAAATCAATGAAAAAAACACTATGCTAAAACATAATTGGATAAACCACAATGAAGAAAAAACACAATACATACAACCTATTACACAATGTATAAAAACCCACTAAATTTTTTTTATAATAATAGGTACTCATATTAAAGATAAAAAAACGCTCATTATTAAGGTGATTTTTTTAAACAAAAAAGATATCGTATAAAAAGTTATGGACGTTTTAAAACGATTGAGGAATTGGCATGTGAGTTGCATATGAAAAGAAAAGCTTAACAATTATGTGTATTCATTTTTTTGCCATTTCTCTTGTATTATACTTAATTTTCCCCCCAACTAATCTCTACCATTTAAATACAAAATTAATGATTTAAATTACCTTTTATTCATTTTTTTACAAAGATCATATTTCTTATTTCGGTTCTTAATTCGCTCCCTACTTATTACTTCTCTTTGTATAAAGCTCCGGATAGGGGGTTATTGAAAAACTTGAAAGAATTAGAAGACTTTTCCTTTGGGGGGGTTCGAAGGAGGACTCGAAAATAAATTGGGTAGCTTGGAATCGGGTAGTTGCTCCGGTTCGTAAAGGGGGTTTAGGACTCGAGTCACTCAAAGAAACAAATCTTGCCCTGCTCGCGAAATGGTGGTGGAGGTTTAAAAATGATAAGGACGCACTTTTGAGAAAAATTATATGGGCAATACATCACTCAGAGAGGTCGTGGTCGTTCATTCCGGCTAAGGTTTCCATACCGGGTCCATGGAAACATATTGTGAACGTAAACAAGGAACTTCTAGCTCTTGGAATTGATGTCACACCCTCAAAATCCACCAACAGATTTTTACCGTCAGAGGGTGTGAACTAACAGGATCGGAATCATTAGTTATAATCAAACATCATATTCAAAGTTTTTAAACCACAAATATTAAAGTTTAATGAATGCGGAAGCGTAAATCATAAGCCAAGTGTTGTAATGCTCGCACTCGTCTAGGTTTATCGGTTTCTTTTCTGCTGAGAGCATCGGCCACTACATTGGCCTTGCCAGGGTGGTACTTGATGGCACAGTCATAATCCTTAAGTATCTCGACCCAACGACGCTGTCGCATGTTCAGCTCCTTCTGATCGTAGATATGTTGGAGACTCTTGTGGTCGTGTAAATGGTAAACTTGGTACCGTACAAGTAATGCCTCCATATCTTAAGAGCAAACACCACAGCTCCGAGTTCCAGGTCATGGGTCGTGTAGTTCTTCTCGTGGATCCGTAGTTGTCGAGAGGCATAGGCTATAACCTTCTCGAGTTGCATCAACACGCAACCGAAACCTTGTATCGATGCATCACAGTGCACTTCAAAGTTTTCCGTTCCCTCGGGGAGGGCTAGGATAGGGGCGCTACAGAGTTTAGTTTTCAGCAGTTGGAAGGCAGATTCCTGCGCGTCACCCCAATTGTACTTAGTACCCTTGTGAGTCAAAGCGGTGGGGGGTTGAGCAGTCTTTGAAAATCCCTCGATAAAACATCGGTAGTAGCCAGCCAGTCCTAGGAATTATCGCACCTCAGTCGGCGTCTTAGGTGCTTCCCAGTTGTTGATGGCCTCTACCTTGCCGGGATCGACATGGATTCCATTCTCATTGATCACATGTCCTAATAATTGAACCTCGCGAAGCCAAAATTCGCATTTCGAGAGTTTAGCGTACAGTTGTTCCTTCTTCAGCAATTCTAAGATCAACCTCAGGTGTTCTTCGTGGTCGGTCTTGTTCTTGGAGTACACGAGGATATCATCAATAAAAACAATCACAAACTTGTCGAGGTACGCCTTGCATACTCTGTTCATGAGATCCATGAACATGGCTGGTGAGTTGGTTAAGCCAAAAGGCATAACTGAAAACTCGTAGTGACCGTACCGAGTTCTGAATTCCGTCTTTGAAATATCTTCTTCGCGCACTCTTAATTGATGGTAACCAGATCTCAGATCGATCTTCGAGTAGTAACTCGATCCTTGCAGCTGGTCGAAGAGATCATCAATTCGGGTTAAGGGATAACGGTTCTTAACCGTCACCTTGTTCAGTTATCGGTAGTCGATGCACATGTAGAAAGTCCCGTCCTTCTTTCGAACAAATATGACAGGAGCTCCCCATGGTGATGAGCTGGGTCGGATAAAACCTTTATCCAACAAATCTTGTAATTGAGTGGACAACTCTTGAAGCTCCACTGGTGCGAGCCGATACGGGGCTCGTGCTATGGGTGCTGCACCAGGGGCCAATTCGATTTGGAACTCGACTTGTCGAATAGGTGGGAGTCCAGACAAATCCTCCGGGAAGACTTCCGGAAAATCTCTCATAATCGGTATGTCTTCGATTCGCTTCTCCTCCGCGGGTTTCTCGACAATATGGGCTAAAATTGCTGGATGACCCTTTCGTAAATATTTCTGCGCCTTCATGAGGGTGATGACGCTTGTAGTCTGCCGCTCTTCTCGCCCTGTATCGAGATGATTTCGCCGGAAGAGGTAGTGATGTGGACTATCTTGTCGTGACATATAATCTCCGCTCGGTTCTCGGATAGCCAGTCCATGCCGACAACGACATCGAAACTACCAAGCGTAAAGGTATGAGGTCGATATCAAAAGTATGACCCGACAGTTTCAACTTACATCCCGCTAGTACGTGAGTTGTTTCTATAGACTTACCGTCGGCTAATTCAACAGGAAACTTAGCATCTAACGGGGTTGGAGTTAAGTCTAAGAGTTTACTAAAGGCTTCCGATATAAAACTCCTATCAGCTCCAGTGTCAAATAAAACTGAAGCAAAACAGTCATTCACAGGAAACTTACCGGTAACCACATTCGGATCGTTGCGGGCCTGGCCCGACCCAATGACGAAAGCTCTACCTTTACCACTACTTCTGCCACTTCTGTTGCCTCCATTGTTCTCATTCTGCTTCAGTTTGGGACAATCCTTCCTGAAGTGACCCTCTTGACCACACTCGAAGCACCCTTTAGTCGTCGTAGGCTGTTTAGGAGCACCCTTAGCCGCTAGGTCTCCCCTACAGTTTTTGGCCTGATGACCCATTGTACCGCATCTCAGACACTTGATACGGTCGCATGAGCCAGCATGGTGATAGTTGCACTTGTTGCATTTCGGGTACTTTCCAGCATAGCCACTCGAACCTTTACAGCCACCGTTGTTGTTATTGTTGGAACCCTGATTATTGAAGCTCCGAGCGAGTTCGGGCTTACGGTAGTGTTGTTGCTGTGGGGGGTTCGATGATGAGGACCTGGTGTTGTCGAATTTCCTCTTTCCATTGCTCGGGTTGTTGTTGTTGTTGTCAGTGCTTGAAGTTGTCTCGGGTTTTAGAAGTGGAACCTCTAGGTGGTAACGCATCTTGTGCCACTGCCTGGTCCGTCAGTTTGTGGGCTAATCGGATCGCTTGTTGAATTATGGCCGGTTTGGAAGATGTCACCATACCCTGAATTTGTGGTACCAACCCATCGATATACACTTCGATTCCATTACTCGGCGGGTCAACCATCCGTGGACACATTACTGCTAGCTCATGGGAACGGGTGGTGTAGGCTTCAATCTCGGAACCACCATTTTCAACGTCCAAAATTCAGATTCCAACTTCGTGATTTCCTCTCTAGGACAATACTCTTCTCGCATCATATTCTTGAACTCTTCCCAGTTCATAGCGTTTGCCAAATCCAATCCAAGAATTTGCACATTGGAGTTCCACCAAGTGAGAGCAGAATCTTCCAGTGTTCCAGCAGCAAATTTGACCCTACTGGCGGGTGGACAGTTACACATCTCGAAAGCTGACTCTGCCTTCTCGGCCCAACGCAGGAAACCTATGGCTCCCTCAGTGCCCTTAAACGAATTGGGCTTGCAATCCAGGTAGTTCTTGAAAGTACAGGCTCCGGCTGGACCTCCGGCTCAGCTGGTTCTTCCTCCGGTTCCTCTTCGGGTTCCTCCTCGGGTTCTTCCTCAGGTTCTGCTGCATTTTGGGCAATATGCGTCTGTAAGATATCACAACGAGCTAGAGTTGTCGCTGCCCGGGATCTCGCTACAAGAAGTTGCTCATGCAAATCTATCATCTCTGCTTGCATTTTTTCTCATTGTCTTCATTTGCTGACCGTTAGCATCCTGCACTTCCTTCATAGCTGCTGTCAGGCGGAAAATTTCCTCCCTAGCCTCGGTTCCATCTCTTATCAATCCGGAAACGTTCACTTTCGCCGAGCGAATAAAATCCGCGTCATGCTCTAGACAGGAAATAACAGCTGCGAGAACACGCTCTATCGGTTCGGTTATGGGTGGTAGGGTGTTGGGGTATGCAGGACGGCTCGGGTGAGGTAGTAGGGGAACTTGCTCGCGGTAAACCATACGCCTGATCAGACTCGGGTACCACTACCAGCTAATGTCATCATCGTACATGCCTCCAGATAGGCGATACCTCTTCGGTGCAGGGGCTTCTAGTTCCGGGGCTACTCGGGTTGGCGATGAGGTAGGTAGTTGCGGTTCCTTTCCATGGGCATGAGTCACCTGGTCGGATGATGATGATAGTGGCGTCGACATCCCTACAGGATAGGTCGTGTATGCGCGCGTATGAGTGAATGAGGTAAAGAGATAAAGATAACGAAAGACTAAATAAAATATATATGTAGTGCGTAGAAATTATAACTAATGGGTCGTTGCGGTTATAGTCTAGTATGCATGCAAATTCTAGTTCGCTATAAACAATGGCTCTGATACCAATCTGTCACACCCTCAAAATCCACCAACGGAGTTTTACCGTCAGAGGGTGTGAACTAACAGGATCGGAATCATTAGTTATAATCAAACATCATATTCAAAGTTTTTAAACCACAAATATTAAAGTTTAATGAATGCGGAAGCGTAAATCATAAGCCAAGTGTTGCGTCACGCAGGACGACTTAAAACCAAATTAATAAAAGTTTAAAAGCAAGTTTTCAAAAAGATAGTGTTCAATGAAATGCATGTCCCTATACCGCGTGCCCGCCTCGGCTACCTAAGAATAACATACTAAAAGTGTCAACACAGGGTTTGTGAGTTCACATATATAAATAAAGGAAAAACGTTTACGTTTAAGTGTTTGCGTTTGCGTTTTGCGTTTGCGTTTGCGTTACCGGATGATGTTAAGTCAATTATATATCAATAGGTAGCTAGCCTATAAAACAAGTATTACTAAGTGTTCGACACCGAAGCTGGCTGTTTATCATATGCCTTGCCACCATGTCAACCACGACCATGGTAATGTGTTACCCAAAATTACACCCACTCGAGTTTAGAGTTGGGTGGGGTTTGTCAAATCCAGTAGTACTACTCAACAGTGACTCGCTATTATACAAATACTAAACGGTTCGATGTTATGAAGGACTTTAGTTGGTTTGTTTGCCACTTAGCCTTACAAGCGATATATAACCAATAACAAAATCTAAAGTGTTTGGAGTATGTTATTTCCCCCAAGTAAAAAGCGTTTAAAAGAGTAAAAGGGGAACGTGAAACTCACTGTTTGCGAAGAATTAAAAAAAACAAGTCAACCGAGAGATGCGCGTCACAGAAAATCCTCACTAGTGCTCTAAAACAAGAATGAGATTTTCTAAGTATTGGAACTATTATTGAGTCTCTAGACTCGGCACATAATACCTATGCATGAGATACGTTTCGTGTTTCGTTTGAGAATTATGTTTGACTCGACAAACACATTGGTGACACGTTACATGTGTAAACAACTACATAAGTATCAAGTACTAACATGGTACATTACTAGTAATTATTCCCCACAAGGGAAATTTAATCAAAAACATAGCAAATATCGATTAACAAACATGTTTCATGTATTTTCACATAGTTCAGCAGCTAGATTTATCAAGGCAGAATTCTACTTGGAAAGATTACTCAATTCAACAGATCATAACATATCAATTAATTTACCAAAAATCGTCACAGAAGCACACATGAGTTAGGTTTCCATAACTATTTTTATTGTATTTTTATTCCACATAGATTTCTCACAATAATCAAAACATTACAGTAAACTCACAGCAGTCAAAATCATGCGCAACAGAATGATATTTGTTATTTCCGTTAAATGGTAAATTCAATTAATGCAAGACCAACTGGGTTAGATTCTTAACTCAATATGTTAACTTCCATAAGTGGAACTAACCCATTTGGTCTTGTAGTTTATAAGATATGATAATTTCAAAACAGTTTAACAGCAGGCCTCACAATTCAGACTTGCACCACAGTTTTGTAAAATAATAAAAGTTAACTTTTACGCGTCCAAAAATTACAAATTTAGACTCTTTAGAAACTAGATTCAACCTAGTACACTGTGGTGTTAATAATTTCGACCAATTATCACATTAACATCCAGTTACAGTCGTCTAAACATCAAATCAACAATCTGTCCAGTACCAGTTTACATCAAAACTCCACATAACAACAATCTATGAACCATAACCCATGCATATAACACTCTAGACACAAGATTTACCAACCATGCATATCAGTTTTACGTTACACACACAGTTAGGGTTTTACTTGAAAGTTTAAAATCAAAGAACAAGTAATTAACAAGCAATTGTAACACAACTAATTATCAATTCACTAGTAAATCATCATCAAACATGCAATCAAACCCTAACTCATCTTAACCATCAATTTCGAGAATTAGGGTTTTGATTAACCCATTCAATATCAAAATTAAACACATAGAATGCATAGAGGAGTTGTTAATTACCTATTGGCACCTTAATTCTTCAACAAAACTTGAAAATCTTTGTATGTGTGTGTGTGTGTGGTTACGGCAGCCAAGAAGAGAGGGAGAGGGGGGAGGCCGATCGGTTTTGGGAGAGGGGAGGGAGTGTAGGGTTTTGTTATTATTTAATAATAATTATGTTACACAATGGCCCCTCTACTTCTAGTTATTAAATTTCTAGTGTAAAACAATAACTCTTGTCTCTTGCGTTTAATATTTCACATACATATCAAGTATTTATCGTTTTGATATTTGTCGTTTGTTCACCAATGGTTTGAGTCAACTCGTTTGCGTTTCGGTGCAATCCCGAAAGACTACATGTGTAGTGATTGTCGAGCGTCATTTAAAACCCTAGTTTAAATGTAATGAGATGTGCGTTATAATTCTAGTGATCTTAAGTTTGAATTGACGGAGTTTGGATTAACGGAGTTAACCTGAAATTGTCGAGTGTCACAATTGACTTGAAAAAAATGATCAGTAATGAGGTAAAGGATGGGATGGATCCTTTTTTTATAGGCCCCCATGCTTTTTGCA
This sequence comes from Bidens hawaiensis, assembly GCF_021521415.1. NCBI lineage: Eukaryota > Viridiplantae > Streptophyta > Magnoliopsida > Asterales > Asteraceae > Bidens > Bidens hawaiensis. Next base: position 259,281 of record NW_027494559.1, read on the forward strand.
TTGAAGACAAGAAAAGGCTGTCTTGTTTCAGATCGGTTGCGGATGTATGATGATGAAGTGTGTGGCCAGTGGGGATGGAGTAGACAACCAACAAGGTTAGATGAGATGGATGAATTTAGGAGTCTTTTATTAACTTGCCAACCAGTTGTTTTGAGTGACGGGCCAGATCGACTAATGTGGGGTCTTTATAAAGGAAACGGGTTCTCGGTTAGAAGTATGAAGTACGAGATCGAGGATCTTGGATATACGGGCGATAACTTTGTTTTCGAATGGTATAATTGGGTCCCAAAAAAGGTTGTCATTCACGCATGGAGAGTGGAAATGGAACGTATCCCAGTTATGGGGTTAAAAAAAGGGTTATGGTGTCGTCGGCTATTTGCCCGATTTGTGAAGAGGATTTGGAGTCGGCGGAACATTTGGTGGTCTCGTGTCAATTTGCCCAATCGGTGTGGTGTATCATATCGTCTTAGGGTAAGATAAGTCCAAGTTTTGCCTTTTCGGTTAAAGATTTGTTGGAGCTGCATCGGTTTTATCAACTACCAAAACGGAAAGCAAAAGCTTTTAATGCGGTGTGTTTGACAACGGTTTGGTGTTTTTGGCGGGCAAGGAATGCACTAGTGCACGAGGGGAAACCAATTAACATTGGAAGCGTGGTCGGTGAGATTAAAGCGTTAAGCTTCTTGTGGGTAAAGAACCGGGGAAAAAATGCGGGCCTAACTTGGGAGAAATGGAGAAGTTTTAATTTTACGTTGTAATGGGTGGTGGTTTAAGTGTTGTTTGTCTTTTTGGTGGAGACGTTCTTTGTCGTAGTTGCTAGCACCTTGCTTGTAACGTTTCGTATTGTTTTATTTATAAAATTTTTCACTTTAGTTGACTGTTTAAAAAAAAACTTGAAACTAATAATAATAATAATAATAATAATAATAATAATAATTTATGAGTTGAGAGGTAAAGTAAAATGATTGACCCATAACTTCTCCTCCTGAAAGAAGTCAACAACAACAACGGATAGAAGAAGAAGAAGAAGATCAAGATCCGGAAAAGGTAAAGGATCCATCTATCCATCCAATCGACCGTCTAGATGACATCTCAGCCGTCCATCTATCTCATCATATTCCGTCATGCCAATTAATAAACTGCTTTTAAAATCCGTATTTGACGTCCGAACGAACACTCACTCAAACCCACCCAAAACTTTTCTTTCGGTATTAATTGGACCTCAATTTCTCTCTAAAAACCTTCAACTCAAGCCCTAACTTCTTCTGTAAGTCCTCTCAATAAATATTATTATTATTATCATTATTATATCTTTTCAATCATCAATTGCAGCTGCAGTTGCTTCATTTTCGTTTAAATTCGGATTGTTCTGTTCTACCTAGGGTTTTCAATATGTTGAAATTCTTGTCTAGATCTTGCTGCGGAATGCGAAAACTTTATGCGAATTCAACCTAATTTCCTTACCTTTTTTTATATTTAGGGTTTCCTTAGGTATTGTTAGTGAATTAGTTCATTTAGTTGAAGATGTTTCTGTTCAGGATTTGCACGCTTTTATGGTGCTTGTGTGGATGATATTAGTAACTTTCTTAAACTGTTAAATACCTTATCTTTCGGAATTTTACTTTTTTGGTGGTTTAACTTGTGGTCGCGGTTGACTGTTTTTTACGTTTGATAGGTTTTTAGTTGATACATGTGAATTGGATTATGTTGGTTAGGGTTTTGTTAATTGTGTTGATAAAGTCAAAGTCAACTTACCTTTTATTTTGAAAATTTTGTGTTTGCGGCTGGTAATTGTGCGTGTGTATGTAGATCTTGCTGCGGATTGTTGAATTTTGATGCAAAGTGTGCATTTTTGTTAGGTTCAGGGTATTAGGGTTTGTGTGACTTGTGTCATATTTCACTTTGTGTGCATTCATATCATCTGGTTAAAACTGGTGCGTATGATTGATGGTAGTGTTACTTAAAGATATTTCCTTTTAGGATTTGCACACTTATATGCTGGCTGCGTGTTAGATTGGTGTGATGATATTAGTGAATATGTTAAAAAGACTTTAATATGATATATTTTTTTGAATCTTACTAAACTTTTTTATTGATTGACACATAATGCGCTTTTACTTAACTGTTTTTAATCAAATGTCCAGTTATGGGGGAAGTAGATGCAACGGCTGAAGTTGCAGAGACAGTGGCTATCGGGACTGTCGTTTCAGATAAACCAGTGAAAGACGTGAGTGAGGAAAAAGCAGGAGCTGAAGAGACGAAGAAAGAAGTAAAGGCTGATGAGGATGATAAAACTAAAGAGGTTGAAATTGACAAAGTTGATGCTGAGGTAGCTAAAGATGCCAAAGAAGAAGAGGAGGAGGTAAAAGATATGAAGGAAGAGAAAGAAGAGAAGGTGAATGAAGAACCCGACACCGAGGCAATGGAAGTTGATGACACGAAAGTTCCAGATGAAGAGACTGAGAATAAGAATACCGAAATTATTAATTCTAAAGAGGAAGAAGAGAATAAAAAAGAAGAGAATCAAGAAAAGGAGAATCAAGAAGAAGAGAAACAAGAAGAGGAGAATCAAGAAGAAGAGAATCAAAAAGAGGAGAATGAAGAAGAAGAGACCCCAAAGAAAAAGGTAGCAAAAAAGGGTGCAAAAAAGAATGGTGGTGAAGAAAAAAGCAACAACAACAAGACAAAGGCATCAAGAGAGAAAAAAGTTAAGGAACCAGCAACTCCTGCTGCTCCTACAATTGAGAGGCCTGTACGGGAACGGAAATCGGTTGAGCGATTGGTTGCGGTCATTGACAAAGACACGACCAAGGAATTCCATATTGGGAAGGTTATTTTCTAAACCTTAATTTGAGGATTGTGCTTGTCATTAATGTTTTGTCTTTAACGACTCCACAAAATTCTTCCTGTGTTGACTGATGTTAATTGTTGTAATGGTGTGTAGGGCCGAGGTAAAGCACTAAAAGATATTCCAAATGGTAAAGTCTTATTCTGACCCTTTTTTATATATTACTTGTTCATTTCCTTATTGCATTTGACATCCTTGATTTGCTGCCGGATGATCTTTTGATTTTGAAGTAATAGAATGTAAAAATACACTTAGACAACAAAAGTTGCGGTATGCTGAAATTGTTTTTTAGCAGGCACGCAATAAAGATAAGATTTAGATAAAAGATAAAAACGCAAGACAGACTTGCCAAAATATAACGCATGCTATGTTAGGTTAATTTCAAGTGAATAACAACCTCACTATCCGTAGCATTATAACTATTCAACACTCAATATGACTAACAGCCTCCTTCTGAGTTACAAATCCAAACAAGTTCAATGAAGTTGTACTTTTAAACTATATAGGTGAAATCAACCACTTCTTTCCCAATGACTTTTTAGCACTAACAAGTGACTGAATCACTTTTAAGTTAACTTCAGTGTTAATCTACCAAAGAGTATACATTATATTATGATAAATATACATTTTACGTTCTATTATTTTAAACTCAAAACATTTTGATTAAGTTTTAGGCATTTTGAGTTTCTCACATCTGATTAAACCATGCGTTGATTCAAACTTTGCATTTTGTGTGCTAAAGAATACAAGAAAATGGAAAATAATGTCAACGGAGACCTATGCTTATATTTTTAAAAAGAACAAAATATCACAGTGAACAGACATATATTTAGTTATTTACATATTAAGGATTAGGCATGATTTGATAGACCTAAACCTCTCCGAAGACATGGTTGAGGATAGGAATTCTTGGAGAAGTAGAATTAAAGTTAAAAGATTTTCAGGGAGAATTGAATACCTTAGGGCTTTTATTTTCCTTATTTTGGTCACACACCAGAATGGTATTTTCTTTACATATATATAGTATTAATATTATTATTACTATTATTATTAGTATTATTAGTATTTTATATTACTGTTGAACTTTGATATCCTTTGTATTGCTTTATACATATGTACTTTAGAGCTGAGGGTCTCTCTGGAAGCCACCTCTTTATCCCTTTGGATAGAGGTACGGTGTGCCTACCTCCCACCCTCCCCAGACCCTACTTATAGCTTTGCTGTTGGTGGGACTTCATGGGTATGATTGATTGATTGATTGACATGTAATAAGGTGGGCTGGTGGATACTAAGTTTAGCGCAAAATAAACATAGACCCTCCTTATTTAAAATCACAGTTTCTTTGTAAAGCTATCTTGCTGTGGTTACTTAACGATCCTAGTGGCCTTGCAAATTTGTACAATCATTCTTGCCAAACATTTGATCTCAATATGTTTTCTGTTTGGGTTTATCTTTGTATAATAGCTTGGATGAATGCAAGAAACACTCATTTATGCACATGTTAGCTTGCTTGATTATTAGGTTCAATGTTTCAATCCCTACTTGACATGCATCTCTTGTTTCCATATCTAAACTCTGTATACCTTTTCAGTTGCATACAAGTTATCCAAGAGGAAGGTGAATGATGACACTCTGAAACTGCTTCATACCATTTTATTTGGAAGGAGAGGAAAGGTAATTAAGCTTCAAGTCATGAATGTGCAACTGTTATTACCTATTTTATCCTCTTTAATATAACTTTTTTTAATGCTTAAAGTTTATATGATGAAGTAGACCACCCTTATTGTATTTTAGTTAGCTGCCATTAATGTGTTGCACCTAATATTATATTTGTGTTCAAATTTGCAGGCTTCGCAGGTCAAGAGTAATATCTTGCGGTTTTCTGGCTTTGTCTGGACTGAGAATGAGGTAATAATTTATTTCATCGGTAATAGAATGTTTATTTTGTTTTCTCACTGGTGTTCAGAAGAATGAATAAAGGCTAAAATAAAATATAATAATAATAATAAAGAAAGAAGTAAAAAATCATTATGTACGACAAGCATGCAATTGCTAAGAATAAATGTAACAACATTACAAAGGTAGTTAATATGATAACTCATATTATTTCAGGAAAAGCAAAAGTTTAAAGTTAAGGAAAAGCTTGAAAAGGCTAATAAAGAGAAGCTTTTGGAGTTCTGTGACATATTTGACATAACAGTCACCAGAGCTAACGGAAAAAAGGTTTGTTACTTCATGCTGCGTTATTAATTTGCTGTCTGGTTTTGTTACTTATTTTATGTATGATGCGCAAACAGGAAGACATCGTGGTGAAGCTGATAGATTTTATGCTGGCTCCTCATGCCACAACTAGTGAGTTGTTCGCAGAGAAAGAGCAGGTTTGCATTTAAGCTTTACTTTTTGTTATTAGTTTTTTCAATTGTTATAACTTCTCTCTCATATCACATGTTATTCAGTCTTCCAAAGGCAAAAAACGTAAGAGAGCGAGCAAAATATCGACTTCTGAGGCTACACCTTCAAAAAGCTCATCTAAGGTACCCCCACTTGTCTTATAATTACAAGCTAGTAAATTTCCAGATGGGTCAAATAATTCTTTTGGCTAAAAAAGGGACTATTATGTAATAATGCTGTTCTTGTGACAGACATTTAATGCATTAATCATCCGTCAATCTTTTTGGGCACAAGTGTTTTTCAAGTAACCCGTTCTGACCTGCACTAGAATGTGACATGTAACCACCTAGGGGTGTGCATGGGTTGGTTTTGGACTCAAACCAAACCAAAATCTGAAATCGGTTTTTGGGGTTTACGAAAACCGTTTGATTTTTGCAATGGGTCTGATTCGGTTTTTGCCATTAGGGCATGAAATTTTTGGGTCAGTTTTAATAAATGATTAATTGGCATTACACGTTTGAGCCTAAATTTTTCAGCTACATCATTCGTTTTTTTATAAATTACATAGCATTCAAAAATAAAAGAAAAAAGTATAATCCATGAATTCAACAATATAGGTTGGTTTTTTCGTGTTCTTTTGTACTTGCAAAACCGAACCAGAAATCCGGGTTTCGATAAAAAAAAACATAAAACCAAACAGTTGGTTTTGGGTTGGGTTTAGTTATTTCTTGTTACCTGTTCATTATGTCACTTCTAGTGTAATTACGTTTTAAAGCTGATGAATGATGGGATTACACTTGTAATTTAATAGTTTACATCTTATTTTATTTCTGAACAAAGCAGAAAAGTAAACGTCAAGAGGATAAGAAGAAGAAGACTGATGAAACAGACGATTCAGAAGAAGAGAGTGATGATGAGGGGAAAGATAATGATGAAGATGAAGATATGAATGATGCTTCTGAGAAATCAGAGGATGAGAAATCAGAAGATTCTGCAAGTGAAGAACATGTGTCTGAACCAGAACCTGAGCCTGAATCTGAATCTGAAGAAGACCGTAGCAAGAAGCGCAGAAGAGGTTCAAACAAATCTAAATCTTCTAAAAAGGAATCGGATGCAAAATCTAAACAGAAGAAAGTAGTTAATACACCCAAAAAGTCCAGTTCAGCTCAAAAGAAGACACCAGTTGCATCTTCTACAAGTGGTTCCAAAGCTAAGGATCAAAGTGATTCTGGTACAAAAACTCTTTCAAGAAAGAATAAGAAGAAAGATGCAGTTGAAGTTGAAGAGAAGATTGTAGCTCCAAAGAAAGCTGCTCCAAACAAGAAAACTGGTACAACTGTTTTCTCTCTTTTCCTTTGTTCATGAAATGGGCAATTTTAGCACTTCTGAATTTCATACACATATGATGAATACATAGACTAGGTGTCAGTTTGGGTTCATTTATGCTGATTTTGCTAAAAAAAACCTTGTTAGGATAAATACAGGTTTGCCATATTTTTAGTTTTAAAATGACAAATTGCTCCTGAATCTTTCAAATATGTTTTTAGCATTTATATGATATATGTGAGTAAATTCAGTGGCCTTTTTATCATTTCTGGCTTGTATTTTGCTCTAATACGAACCAATTGATACCTGGTTGTCCAAAGACTTGGGTCTGTAAATGAACCGAATATTCAGCAAACTTTTTGGTGGACATGAACCAAGAATTTCGTTCAATTAATCAGTTTATGAGCATGAACATAGGCCACGTTTGTTTACGATCATTCACACTTGTTGACTTTTACTTTTAGTTTATTATCCAGTTATTTAAACTTTTAATTTTTATATGATGTAAAGTTTTGAACACATGGGTGTCTTCGGTGAAAACTTTAAATGCTTCTATCCCTTTTAAAAATTATTAATTTGTTAAATTCGATTACAGAAACCACACTCTCAGAATACTACCTTTTTATTTAAATTTATCAGATAAGAAAGTTTAATGCATTTTGAATAACCTTTTGACCTGTTTGACCCATTGATAGGTTGAAATTGTCACCTCTAAATTGATAGTTTTCACCTTCTGGTTTGTTTTGTTTGCTTAATCTTAAAAATGATTATGTATTAATCCATTTTAACCTGATAAATACTTTTCTTAAAAAGGGAAAAAGAGTAAGGAGAAAGAGAAGCCTAAATCAGAAAAGGTTAAGATAAGTGATGAGGACCTCCGAACTGCAATATGTGAGATCCTCAAAGAAGTTGACTTCAATACGGTGAGACTCTGTTTTCTTTTTAAAACTTTTGCATATGGAAATTCGTCATATATTGTTATATATCACTCGATTAATATTGTTCACTATTACTGTTTTGCAGGCAACCTTTACTGATATTCTGAAGCAGCTTGGTAAGCATCCTCTAATTTTGATTAACACCTGTAATCTTGTAAATTATTCACAAAAATACACATTTTGACCGATACTTGTATAATATTTTATTTCAGCCAAGCGGTTCGATACAGATCTGACATCAAGAAAGGCATCGATTAAGTTGATGATCCAGGAAGAGTTGACTAAGCTAGCGGACGAAGCAGATGACGATGAAGAGGAAACTGGAAAAGAAGCAGGGTCTGGTAAAAAGGTCAAGGCCTGAGCGGTCGGTCCTTGCAGTAGGAGAAAGAAAGATGATGTGATGTAGTGTTTGATCTTGTGGTGTAAGAATGTAACTTAATGTTAGTTATTATTGTGTTAGGGTTTATGGTGTAGATGTAGAAGGGTAGAAGTGCAGTGGCAATGCAATGCTACTGCTTGTTATGCATAATACATGACATGACCAGAGAGTATAAGTTATAGGGAAATTTGTCATAATTTGACCCATTCATGTCTTTTCTTTTTAAGTATGTAGACTTAGATGCTTTTGTTGTCTTGAATATTTCTCATGCAGTCACATTGTACATCATGTTTTATAATTTTTGCCATTAGTTAACATATCATTTGCAAATCATTCCCGTTTGATTCAACAAAAATCAAAACCGGTTTGTGTTTTAAGTGAAAAAAATTAGGATAGGTTCCAAACCGGTTGCGATTATTTGCCGGTTCAGTTTGGTTCTGTTCTGTTGAACCAGTTTGGAACTGGTTCAGGACTTCAGCTCTTCTCTTAAAATTGATCATCATGGGGTCCTGACTTTGTTTTTGATCTATTCAGATAGAGTACAACTGTCGCCAACCACTATCACCGTCTCCGGTACCGCTGATAGACCACACACCACTACACAGCTGCTGACGACTAGACGCGAGAAGAAGCCACTTTGGTGGTGAGAGGGTGTCTGACACACATGGAGACACAAAGTAGAGAGAAAAAGGGTCATAGACGATGGTGGCAGTCTGTTTTGGTGCTTCCGGTGGTAGGGTGGTGTTCGGAGGTGGCTAAGGTGACGGTGGTGGTTATGACCGTTGATACGGCAGAAAGAAAAAAATAATAATACTTATATGATGTAAAAAGGTGTGAGAAGGAAGACAAAAATAGTGTTAAAATGATTTCATTGACCTAAATTACACCAAAAATATCACACAATTACATTATTCTTAATTTCTCTTGAAAATACAAGTTTTTATTTGGCTAAATGTTTAAAGTAATTTCAAGAGAACATAATTACAAATTTTGTCTTTTAAACATATGTAACTAGATAGATTCCCGGTGCATTGCGCCGGATTGATGTTGTTAACAGTCAAACTCATAAAACTTAACAAACCGTGTGGTGCGACTACAAGTCGAGACAAAATTGATCAGTCCTGGGTTCCGAACCCAGAAACAAACCCTAAAAATTTTTTGTTAACGCCCAAATACAACAACTTAACATAACAAAATGCGCATTGCGGTTGCAAACCTACGAAAGTTTGGTTGACATCTCGTTATGGTGCCGAAAGTAATGCAAAACATAAATTCTTCCACACATAAATACAACAATTTAACATATTTCAAATAAAAAAAAATCAGGTGAACAAAAAAACACACGTGTTGCAGTTGCGAACTGATACGAATTCGATGATTCTAAAATTTTTGAACAAAAAAAAACATGATACATAATTCATGTGTTGCGCTTGCGAACTAACTCGAATTTGGTCGGAATCGACATTGTCAGCACTATCATACTAAGAAAACCATATGTTGTGGTGGCGAACCGACACGAGTTCAGTCGTATCGGGTTACGACACCGAAACTAAAGCAATAAGTTAATTCGGCCACACTCATAATACAACAAATTAACGTATTTAAATAAAAAAGAACGCAGCGAAAACAAAAGATATACGCACGTTGTGGCCTCAAACTGATGCGGATTCGTTTGGAATCGACGACAAAAAAGTCACAGCGAAAAAACCATGTGTTGTGACCGCAAGCTGACACGAATTCAGTATAAAAACTCACGTTTTACAAATTAGGAACAAAAAATAAAAAAGCCGACCAACCACGTGAGGCCACGTGAACCAATCACGTGGTTGCGTCGCCAAACTTCTCTTTTATTATATATAACTAGATTTTCACCCGGCGTGTTACGCCAAGGCAATTGGTAAAACTTTAATGTTGAAACTTGAGTATTGGTAAAACCCGAGCGTTGGTGAAGCCCGAGCGTTACATCTTTGAGTTGACGCGAATTTAGTTAGTATCATCTACGTTCTTTGCAGTATATATATATCATCGGTAAAACCTTAGCGTCCAAAAAAAATATATTCATCAAATTAACATATAAAAAAGTAAATTAGTTAAAACGACGTTTGTATGGTCAATAAACCCGGGCGGTGATAAAACTCAAACGTTCGGTCCCGAGCATTGAGGCGGTAACTGGACACAAATTCGGTCGGTTTCGGTTATGTTGTAACGGTACCGGAACTAAAAAAGGGAAAAAAATATATATATGGACCAATGGGGTGGTGTTGATCGGTAAACTCAAACATTGGTCAAACCGAGCGTTGTCGGTCCCGGATGTTGAGACGTTGAGCCTATGAGAATTCGGTCGATTTTCGTCACATTTGTTATGATATCGTAATTAAACAAACAAAAGAGAAAACAAAATTGTCATTCGTTCAGCTTTCGTTATGTTCGTTACGTTATCAGAACGGAAAAAACCACAAAAAAAAAAACAAACAAAATGCTATGGCAAGTAAGGTGCCGCCAAGTGGCCCAATGGCGGCTTAGCGGCACCAAACTTTTCATTTATATATATTAGATAATAGATAATAATTTATGGATCAAACTTTTTAAAAAGTTTATTTGTAGACAATGTCCTTTACATGACATGTTTGTTTGATTTCTGTTATTTTGACTAACTAGCATCCAAAAATACCGTTAAGTCTTTGGCATGTGAGAGCATTTAAGTCTTTTTACGCATACTATTTAAGTATTTATAAACAAATTAAATATATTATTAGAAAAAGAAACTACATAAAATTTGTTAAACAAAATCCCCGTTAAGTCTTGGCATGTTTGGATTTAACTGAGTTTTTGAATGACAGTAATGTAAATGACAAAAAGCAAATGTATTTTGTCATATAAAGGACACCGCCCGCAAATATAAACTTTTTAAAGAACTTGATCCATAAATCGCATATATTTAAAAAACAAAATTTGTAATTCTGTCTTGTTTAAAGTCATGATAAAGCTTTCTAAATAAAAGAACCCAAGTAAACAAATGTGAAAAACATGTCCCAACCCGACCCAAACACACTAAATAACATATATCGATAGACAACCGAAACTTCCGACCCCATGAGAAAATTTATGGGTCCGTCAATAATTCAAACTTTGAGATCCGCTACTTCCAATTTCCCAAACTTATAGCTAAAACCCTATATAAAAAGAAAGCATACAGATCAGCCACCAACACGTCAAAGGATGACGGGTTCGGGTTTGCCAATTGACTTGTCCAACACGAATGTCACATTAGTTATTCGTTTTGTACCGCCAAAACGCATGGATGGTTTTACTAGTTATAAAAAAATGCAGCAGACAAGTTAGAGTAACTAAACAGTCACATTAATCATCTATATATACATGAAATGCAATTAATCAAATGTACAGTTTTGAGGTTCCAATGTAGACATCTATTGAGTCAGATGGTTAACTACACCTAGTCGAGCCACAGTCGGCTTGGCAGCATATACAAGATACATACACAGCAAAACCATAAGAAAAATACAACCCAATAAAAAACAAAGGAAAAAAGAAGTCATTCCTCCAAAACATGGTGCAAAATTCCTAATACACATCCCACATTCAAACACACTAGTAAAGTCTAAGTAACCAACATCAGCCACAACAAAGTTTAAAGTTACAGTATAATTTCAAACAGACTCTTAAATCATAAAATGTAAGTCCCATTGCTTGGATTATCATCGTTGTCTATAAATGTAGCTCAAACCCTAGGTCTCTTTCGCACCAAATCTCTGAGCCGCTTCAGTAACAGTTGCCTATCTAACCTACCGATGCAGAAAGATTATCAGAAACTAGCAAAAATAAATAAAGAACAGCAAATGTTTGGCTAATAGTAGATTTTACATATCAGATAGACAAAAGTAATTAAAGAACACTCATAATATGCAAAAGAACAGCAAGTTAAAATCCAAAACACAGAAGTTTCTAAACAAGTATAGAGTTAGTACCTTACCTTTAACAATAATAACCACACTCATCACCTCGACAAAACAGTTCATTCAGCAATTACACGCCGCCTCTTCCCATAATCAGCATCCCTAGCCCTAGACCTATGCTCATCCGCATGATCCAATCTTGGCTTCCCGTGCGTCCGAGAAGACCGACCACGGTCCCGCTCCTGGTCCCACTCATCATCATATTCTGGCTCAACCTCCCTGTACCTATGATGATCAGCATATCTGTCCCTTTCTTCCCTATGGCGGTCCCTACCACGGTCCCGATCACGCGATCGTTCACGATCCCGATCTCGGTCACGCGATCGTTCACGGTCCCGGTCACGTGACCGTTCATGGTCTCGATGCCTTCTTTCCGGCCACTCGTTTTCATGAACCACATCCTTGTCTCTTGGTAAGTCTCGTTCATATCCGGGATCGCGATCTCTATCCATTTCACCATATTGTTGATCAGACCCGGCTTCTTCACCGTAACTAGACTCACCACGACCACCATGTTCATCACCGGTCCATCCGGGCATATTTGGGTCTGACCACATTCCCATGTTGGGCCCATCCACACCGCCACCTGGCATCATACCCATTCCCCTACCGAAGAACGCAGGGTTAACATGAGGCGCCAACCCGGGTAATCCAACATTCCCAACAGGCGGAAAAGACGGCATCATACCTGAAAACGGAGGCGTGGGTCCACCAGGAAAAGCTCCATACCCTCCCATTCGGCCCATCGGGCCTCCAAAAGACGGGTCAAACCCCATTGGGCCTCCAAACTGCGGCCCATACCCATTCATACCCCGCCCACCTCTACCCATCCCTCGGCCCCCCATACCCTGCGCGTTACCCCTACCCCAATTCCCTCTTCCATACCCTCGATTGTTATCACCGCCAGCTGGCATATTGTTCCCGCCTGGCTTAGCAGGCGGATCTCCCGGACCCCGCTTGGCTTGCGCCAACTGCTGATTTTTATTAACCTGCGCTTCTCCCATTCGTTTAACACTATACGGCGAAGCAAACGCAACAACACACGGACGGCCATTAAAGACGTGCCCGTTCATCCCCTCTTTGCAGGCGTTGGCGGCTGCAGGATCATAAAACTCAACTTGGCAGTACCCTTTGGATTTGCCGCTAGCTCTCTCATCAAAGAACTTAATTTCCTTCACATGACCATACTTGCAGAGCTCGGATTCCAGCTCTGCATCCGTCGTCCACCAATGCAAATCTCCCACAAACAAAATCGTTCCGCCATTGCCATTACCGTAAACACTCCTCCAGACCCGTTAACATCAGCACCATTAGCCGAATTCCCAGCATTTCCGGGATGATGCATATTGTTATTATTAGTGAAAGTTTGAGTTTCAGTTTGACCAAATTCAACCCTACCATCATTCCCCTCACTTCCTATCACCAGCCGCAACCGGCGGAGGCGGTGGAGGAACCAACTCCAACTTCTTGTCAGCTTTCTCCTCGTCATTCTTATTAAGCCCTAAATCCTCGGTCTTCCGAAAACCCTCACCGACATTAAAATCGTTATAGAGATCCTCGTAATCGTCATCCTCTTCTTCTTCGCCTAAGAAAGCGGCGGAGATGGCTTCGTGGTTTCGATCCATGGTAGGGTTTCTTTTAAAGATACTATTGAACTTGATTGTACCAAGTAATCATCAATTGAAAGTATTGAGATTTGAAAGATGTTACCAGAAGATGATAAATGAAACCCTAGAGTGCAGGTTCTGAATTAGAGAGGATGACTCTTTTTTTTTACCAGGTATTTAATTTTAATTAAAACTGGGCTCTCTTCTCTTCTCTTCTCTTCTCTTCTCTTCTCTTGACTAGTTTTACAAACTTTCAACAACGGGTAAGAGGCCTGGAGGTGAAAAAAAAAATCAACTCAAACTCAGACTTTATTTTTACCGGTAATACCTAAAAATCATATTCAGATTTTTTAAATATCCGATCTATATCCAAAAAATACATGAAAAAAAGTGCAGCCCTATAAAAAACCAAATCTATACCCGTAATTAGGGTATTCAAATATTCGGTTTTATACCTGACCCGAACCCGGTGCAAGGGTATGGTTTTTAGAGACAATATCCGGACTCAAACCCGACCTAGGAATTGCCAATACCTGATTTCTAATACCCGGTCATACCCAAACCCGATTCCATACCCGGAACTGGGTATTGTATTAGAAAAACCCGATTTGTGCACCTTAAGAGTGGTACATTGCCCGCATACATACCGTAACTATACCCGCATCCAAGTACATGTATCAAATATCAATAAAAATAAGTAATGATACATGTACCGAATTTATTGCTTCGGTACGGATGTGTTAATGTCGGTACGGTGCCCGATTTTGTATGACTTTGCTTTTCTTTTTTCGGATCTCCAACGATCTTGGCATTGGTACAATAAACAAATATGCTAATAAGTCCGGTACATATATGTGTCGGGTATAAAATAGCGAACATATTTGTACTCGATTGTACCCGTACCGAAAATCAATATAAACGAATGCTGATGTTCGAATTAAATAGGCTAAATCAATATAAGTGTGGGCGTTCTTGTTCGGGGAAAAACTCATCCCTTTTCAACCTTGATTATTATTTCATCTTACTAGAGAACGTGGGTCTATGTCAATTGAACGGGTATTACAAAGCCTCATCCAGGTCCTATAATTTGTCAAAAGAACAACTTTGTAGGTTTCAATATGAATAAAAAGATCGATCGTGAATCATTCAAATGGGGATTCCTTGATCAAAGATGTTCATTTGTACATGTATCATATATGCCACATGTGACATGTGATACATTTCCGCTCGGATCCATTTGTATAAAGAGTCGTGAATGAGAAAGATAAGTACCTTTGAACCTCTAACGCAAAAAGTAGAAAAAGAATACAATAAAGAATTAGGGAGTCAATTGGGGATAGAGGGACTTGAACCCTCATGATTTTTAAATCGATGGATTTTCCTCTTACTATAAATTTCATTGTTGCCGGTATTGACATGTAGAACGGGACTCTATCTTTATTCTCGTCCGATTAATCAGTTCTTCAAAAGATCTACCAGATTATGCGTGAATGCTTTGATCAATGAATATTTGATTCTTTCTTCAATATGGAATCGATTCACATCAATTCTTCTATGTATACAAGTTTATCCTTCATCTTTTCTGAAGTTTCGATAGAAGGATTTCTCTAATAATGTAAGACAATCAACTCCATTCGTTAGAACAACTTCCATCGAGTCTCTGCACCTATCCTTGTTTTATTTTCGCTTTCTGAACCTTTGTTTGTTTTCGGAAAACGTGATTTGGCTCAGGATTGCCAATTTTTTTTAATTCCAGGGTTTCTCTGAATTTGAAAGTTATCACTTAGTAAGTTTCCATACCAAGGCTCAATCCAATTAAGTCATATAGGTCTATTTTTCTATATAATATTTTAAGGTTTGAGAATGCTAGTGTCATTTATGATACCAGTCCGGATATAACCAAGTTACACTTGTACGCTTAAGTTATCTATTTATTTGTTGGCGTGGGTCATCGACTCATCTTGGTGATACATGATTTTCGGGTACCCCGAGCAAGTAATAAAAAAATGGGTTTTTACATACAATGTTTTTTTTTTCACGGGATCAAACCACTATGATTACACGTTTTTAAGTTGTTAGCATTGTTGTCTCGAAAACGTAGTTGCCCAAATGGAATTGATAGGTTTTGTCTTTTTGATGTTGTTATATTACTTATCCGACGCTTTCTTGTATTTCGCTTTTTTTATTACGGAGAATTCTCGTCTTTCTTCTAACAAATCAAGGTTGATTGCTCGTTATCATTATTTGTGGAACTAACCATTCAATATGTGCCCCGAGGGTTATGACTTCCATACTATGTGTTAGGCTAAAAGGGATTTTACCAATGCTCATTTTAGCCATGGCACATTCTGCCCATAATTTAATGGTGTAAATTATGTTGGGTTGATGGTAAAGTTGTTTCGGGGTGGCGAATTGAATTCTTTAGCCATTCTTGTAGTGTTAATGTCGTGTTTCAAGTAGACACGTTTTATGTTTATTTATGAGTATTAGTAAACACCAAGTGACTTAGTACCATTCAATTAATTACTCTAAATCATAAAAAACATTTTTGTAACTTATGTTATATTAATACTATTTTGTATATTTATCTCTTTTTTTCCAATTAACAATCATGGGTGGACCTACCCCTATGGTAGGGGTGTCGGGCACCTCTGTGAAAAAAAATAAATAAATAGCACTATTATAGTGTTAAAATCGTGACCGTCCTTGTAAAATTTTGACCCCGACCTTGTGGCATTTTGAAATCCGATAAATAAAGAAAAAAATAGAAGAAAGAAGTTTCTCCGGCTGGTTGAGCGGCACTTTCATCACTATGTTGAAAAGATAAAGAAGAGTTAACGTGATAGGTGCCCTATTTGATTTATCCATTAAGTTATATGGGCTTTTAAAATTTACTTTATGCCCTATTATCTAATTAGTATAATTTAAAAGTTTGGTGCTATAAACATGTGTTTTTAGTTTTTTTGTTTATATAAGTTATATTTGTAGAACCAAGTCATGATTTGACTCTTTGGTGGCATGGCTTTATTAATTTCTGTAAGCATTTTGTGGCTAATGTATATATGTGTGAACCTTCGGGTGAGGAAAAGTAAAATTGCACTAATTTTGACATTATTTTACTAATCTTATGAAAATAACGTTAAAAGTGGCGGAAAGTTAATCAGGCATCATGTGGTGGCGTTGATAGCCGAAAGAGCATTTTGTGGCTAATGTATATATGTGTGAACCTCCGGGTGGGCAAAAGTAAAATTGCACTAATTTTGACATTATTTTACTAATCTTATGAAAATGACGTTAAAAGTGGCGGAAGGTTAATCAGGAATCATGTGGTGGCGTTGATAGCCGAAAGACAAGGGCACATGCATCAATCAGCCGGTGTCCCGATAATTGAGTGCTATGTGCCTTATGTCCAAGGCTTGATGCAAAACTACTATCGAGCCGGGGGTCTCACCGAAAGCAGCCTCTCTATCTCTATGGGTATAGAGATAAGGCTGTCTACATCTTACCCTACTCAGACCCTACCATAGCATTGCTATTGATGGGATATACTGAGTACGACGATGATGATGATTTTGTGGCTAAGGTTCGAATCTGCTTATGCATGGGAAAATGTTAACATTATTTGCACCATTGCTAAATTCTTGTAATATGAACTTTGGGATTTTACTTTTGTTTGTTATTTAAAAAAAATAAATCTTTGGCACCGTAACGAACGTGACGGAAACTGAATTCACGTAGACTCATCCCGTTTTGTTTTAGTTCCGGTACCGTAACGAATGTGATAAAAACCAACCGAATTTGCCTAGACTCACCGCATCAACGTCCGGGTTTTACCAACGCTCGAGTTTTACCATTTGATACCACCCCACTTATCCGCCTCAATTTTTATAATTTTTTTGTTTTAGTCTGGTACTATAACACAAGTAACTGAAACCGACCAAATTCACATCGACTTACCACCTCGATGAACACTCGGAACCAACAATGCTTGGATTTTACCACCGCACGGGTTATATTGACTTGTCCCGGTGTTTTGCGCCATGTAAAACACTATATATAATAAAACTTAACTTTTGTGCCGCGAGTACCCGATTGGGCCACTTGCCGATACCTTAGTGGTTGATAACTTATTTTGTTGTCTTTTTTTTTTCAGTACACTGACCGAATGCCACTTTTGTTATTTTTTTTAGTTTCGATGTCGTAACGAACATGACAGAAAACAACCTAATTCGCGCTGACGTGATGCATTTTGTTTTAGTTCCGATACCGTAACAAACGTAAAAAAACGACCAAATGCTAAATTTGTTTTTGTTTTTTTTTTTTAATTTTTTTTGTTGTGATTTTGTTCTGGTACCCCAACAAACATGCTGGAAACCGACCAAATTTTTGTAGACTCAACGCCCACGAATGACAACGCTCAGTTTTATCAATGCCCTACTTTTATCGACCGACGTCACCCAAATGGTCTACCTCAATGTAACGAAAACCGATCGAATTCGTGTTGACTTACCGACGATAATGCTTAAGTTTTACCACCACACAAGTTTTACTAACTTATCCGGCGTTACACGGCCTTTTGAGGTTTATTTTCTGACCAAGTTAAAAAGGTAACAA
Organism: Bidens hawaiensis; assembly: GCF_021521415.1. Classification (NCBI taxonomy): domain Eukaryota; kingdom Viridiplantae; phylum Streptophyta; class Magnoliopsida; order Asterales; family Asteraceae; genus Bidens; species Bidens hawaiensis. The sequence goes on from NW_027494559.1 coordinate 277,355, forward strand.
CAAACGTACAATTTAATGTATTGGAAGTTTTCCATAGAGGTTTTATTTGAAAAATCAACGTCATGTCTCCTTTGTGCAAAACGTGAAAAGAAAAACAAGACATCTTAAAACATATAATTTCTTTTGGTTGTTTATTGTTTACATTTTAATTAATTTCATCATCATTTTTAATTATTAGATTATGTGGGTTTGTTATACTTACGTCCACATAAAACCTTTAAAATAAATATTGATTGGTAATTTGGTATAATGTCTAGCAACTTAAAATCAATCAAGTGGTTGTAGAACAATCAAAAATATATATATTATATATACATTTATGCAAGCAGGAATTATATTTTATGTATTTTGTATATGACACGATCCAATTGGAATGGTTGAACTTGACCCAAAAAAAAATTATATATCAATTTGACCCGACCCGAATGGCTGAACCGGAACTATTTTTTTTATATATAATTGAGCACTGATCCAAAAATTTTCCAACCCCTGTGAAAAAATTTCTGAGTCCGCCACTGTCAACAATCATGAATTTGTATGTTTAGTTTGAGATTAGAATAAGTAAATGAATATAATTGGAGAATGAGTACTTAAAACTAACAATAAAGTAAATATGTTTAGAAGTTAAGAGTGAGAAAAAAGTTCAAATGAAAAATTAATTTCAATTTGAAAGTTAATAGTTGTATGAAAAATAAAAATTTTAACACTTTTTAATCTCTAATATCAACATATTAACTTTAACTAAAAAACTCAAAATAAACCTGTTAATAGATCAATCTACTTTTTAACATGCCGTATTTGCGTTGACGAATTTTTACATCTAGGGGCTCTCGCTACCTACAAATATGTGCACGCCATTATGATTTTTAATTACTGCTTAAATTACAGGTGGGCTGGAGCAACATGCACTTCCCCGAATTATGGAAAAATGCCACTTTGTTCCAATCATGCTTCAAGTTTCATACCAGGGCTTTTTAACTTCTAGCGTTTTCTCGCACTCCTCGAATCATGTTGAGATTCATAAATTTTTATGGCAAGAAGCCTCGGCGTGGTTTTTTTTTTTTTTTTTTTTTTTGGAGTTTATGGAGTCTTGATTGGGCTTATTTAAGTGAAGATCAGATTGGGCCCATGAAGATCACAAAAGGTGGTCGTTGTCGGTAGAGGTGCACAAAAAACCCGTACCCGGAACCGGACCCGAAAAAAATACCTGGAACCGTTTTTTTTATACCCTGGTATTTTATACCCGAAACCAGAACCGACCCTACCCGTAGGGTATGGATAGGGTATGCATTTTGAGGTCAATACCTGTACCCGGAACCGTACCCGATTTATACCCGTAAATACCCGGACCCGGTCATACCCTATACCCGATACCCGGTTATACCCGATACTCGATACCAATTTTCCAATACCCGAAATAATACATGAGTTTTTATAGTATATTTTTATGTTTACTTCACAACTTTTATGTTTAAGTTTTTGTAAAATGCATATTACTAGGTAAATAATTTGTAATTAAGTGAATTTATGGTTTCTGTAATATAGTTTAATTATTTTTATATATTACAAAAAAATTTAAATTTTAAACAAATTAAAAATGTATAAAAAAATTACAAATTCAAAATTGGGTATTAATACCCGGTTCCAATACCTGAACCCATTCATACCCTACCCGGGTACATAGGGTTGAGTTTTTCTCCTCAATACCCTACCCGAACCCTACCCGATTTATCTCATACCCGATTTTCTAATACCCGATCATATCCGAAACCGGTCCATACCCGAACCCGGGTATTAGAAAAAACCCGATTTATGCACCTCTAGTTGTCGGTCCAAATATTTTATTATTAACCCATTTGTCTTTTCATGTTATATAAGCTAGTAACTCTAATATGTAATCTATATAATCATGACTTGTACTATGCAATTTCTCACGAGTGAGATATATAGCAATAAAAGAATTACCTTAGTTGTTGCTCATAGATGCAAGTCACCTTGATCGAACCACATATATATTGCATGTTCATCTTTGTTCTTAATTATTTTACTGTTAGCTCGTTCTTATTTTCTTTTTATGTGCTTTGGACCTTCATGAGTATCTGTGATCAAGTGCGACAACTTTTACAATTTGATAGTTTTTCTCATTTAGTCTTCTAAAGCTCCTACGATTCTTTGTGTGGTACTTGTTATCCTTGTGAGATTCATAATACTTCTCTGTATCTTTATTAGAGTTGGGTTTAACGACGATAAGTGATATGATAAGTGATATGAACTTAATGTTATTTGTAGAGAGGATTGTTGGAAAAGCGTGCCTAATTAATGACATTTAACGATATCGTCACTTAGGTAAGATAAAAGGTTACATCGAGAGCAATGGCAAAATCGAGAGCAATGGCAAATCGATGATTATCTAATAGTTAAAAAATTCTGACATGAAACACATCACAATAGATGATTGTTTAATAGTCATTGACTTTTCTTTGGATTAAAACTAAGGACAAAATTACAGAAATTGTCCTTCATGTTTACCACAAATTTCACTGGTAGTCCGTTATCTTCCAAATTGATGTTTATTGTCCTTTACGTTTAAAAAAGTAACACCTTTTGTCCTTTAGGCCTAACCCCGTTAAAAAATCTCGTTAAGTTGTGTCATGTGCTGCTCACGTGGGGGTATTACCGTAATTTCAGGTCCCGTTATAATTTCCCCCCATTATATACCTAATCCAACGCCCGATCGTTCCTAATTCCATTCTGTCTGTCCTTCGTCTTCAATAATTTAGGGTTTAACCACAAAATTACTGATCTTCGATAACATGGGTGATTCAGGCCGGTACATACGAGAAACAATTGAGGATGTGGACCTCGACCAAGTGTATGATAATGTTTCATATCCAATTTTGATTTTAACCCTAGTTTTTCTTAACCCGTCTATGAACCTGTTCATTAACTTCTCAAAATTTTGTTTTTGCAGCTTTATATCCAAGTCTTTTTAGCATATGCCTGCATTCTAGTGGTAGGTTAACATCACCTCCAAAGCGTACCTATGTGGGTGGTAAGACAACATTTGTAGACTTAATAGACATAGAAAAGTTTTCAATTCATGAGCTTGATCTCATGTTGGATATGTTAGGCTATAATGGGACAATTCCAATGTATTACCAGTTCTTACATCCTGAAAAGAACTTAGACAATGGTCTTGAACACCTAAGTTGTGACCAAGATTGTCTGAACTTGGCTATACATGTGGAAGAGCATAAGCTCATCCATGTTTATACTAGTCATGGGATAAATAACATAAAGACACTTTTTACCTCACCAACTAAGTCTGTTACAATTGAAGAGATTGATGAACCTGAACCATATGCTCTTGTGCCCTTAAAATTAAATTTAGATGTTGGTCAATATAGTGGAGCTGGGCAAGGGCAATCTAGTGGGGTTGCGGAATGCATGTGCATGAGGGCCAATCTAGTGGAATAGGTGTTGGAAGTGAGAGGGGTGGTGGCAGTGAGGATATAGGTGTTGAACTTGGAGTTGAAAATGAGAATGTAGGTGAATTGGAAGAGAGGGATGGTGGCAGTGAGGATATAGGTGATGGTGATCATGTTGTTGATGATGAACAATGAGAATGTGGGTGATTTGGAAGAGGGGGGTGGTGGCAGTGAGGATGAAGGTGACGGTGATTATGTTGTTGATGATGAGAACAATGAGAATGTAGGTGATTTGGATGAGGGTGGTGGTGGAAGTGAGGATGAAGGTGATGGTGATTATATTGTGGATCATGAGAATAATATGGCAGAACCTGAAGTTGACATGAGTGATTATAGGATGAATGTTGATTCAGATGTAGAGGATGGGTTTGACTTTGAAAATGAAAAGAAAATGGATTTGGGGGAGGATGCAATAGACAATGACAAGTTTCTAAGTGGGTCAGACTCATAAGGTAATGAAACAAGCTCAAGGAAACACATTTTACATGGTATAAGAAGATCAAAGGAAAACATGGCTAGCTTTTACCTAGGTTAGATATTTTGAACAAAGGAAGAGGCCAAGAAGCTTATTAGAAAACATGCAGTTGAAACTAGAAGGTTAATTAAAATCACCAAAGATGATCACATTTGTCACACCCCAACCTACACCCAAACTAGAAGGTACTATCATGCAATATTTAAATGACAATATCTATTAATTAAATTCAATTTTCAAATAAATCAAATACAAACAAGTACATAAACCATAAATACAACAATACAAATTTATATTTCTAATGATCTTGATTAAATATTCTTCTAACTTAAGTCTTCACTAAGTCTTCACCAACTTGCATTAAATTCTTACGATAACCTGCATATACGTATAAAATAGAAATTTTGTCAACAACACATGTTGAGTGAGTAAAACACCAGTTAAGTGAGATATTATATAATATATAATAAATAAAGAAAAATGCCAACTGTGTCAAGTGAGATAAGCAATTTAACCAATAAGCAAGTAAATAATGATGTCGGTAAGCCTGATGTCAGATGAAACTGAACGATGGCTAACACGACGGACGTATGATCATACTAGACTGAGAATATGTTGGACCTCTCCGACATGTATTCAAGCAAAGCATATAAGCATATAAAACGTTAGGTATAAATCGTAAAACACACTAGACAAACAGCTGCAAGTTGAGTATTAAATAACAGGTATATAGATAAAGTACGCATATGTCCCCAAAAGATTTAAAATAAGTAAAAAGGGGAGTGATTACTCACCTTAGCAATTAAGCAAAGCGGGAAAGAATAAGACAAAAAGCGATAAACCACGCTCTTCGGGAATTACCGACGATAAATCCTAAGTAACAATAATTGCGGGAAATAAATATGAATTGAATAACTAAACTAAACTATATAGAGATTTGGGAATTTTAAATGATCGAGTATGTTCTTTGCGTAAATTAAATATTACATAGATTTATTATCAATTTTATTATAAAGAGCATAAATAAAATAAAATACTTAACAATACTTAAATAAATATTTATAAAACTTTATAGTTTATATAAAGAGATTTGTTTTGAAAGTTTATTTTAACTAAAAATATGTTTAATATATATTTTATTTATTTAAATAAGATTTCTTATTAACTAATAATGTAAATAATAATATTATATAAAATATAAATCTTTTTATAAAAATACTTGAATTTATACTATATGTTAATATATTAAATAAAAAAGATTATATTATGTATTTTGAATTAAAACATTCTATAATATGAAAACTTTAACAATTTTAACGACTATTATATACATATATACGTATATCTATATAAATATATACACATATATATAAGGCCTAACCAAGGTTCGAAAAGGATACTAGTTAGTATGTCGGTTTTAACAAAATACGAGTTAATTACATAGTTTATAATGTTTATAACATTATTTTATGATTTATTATAATTATTAAACAACTTTAAAAAAAACATGTGCTGGGGGGGGGGGGGGTTGAACCCCCCCCCTCCCCCAGCGGCACAACCTTAACAAGACCACCCTAGCCAACTGGGCTAGGATGCTAGATGGTTATAACACAAAACATAATTCAGATAAACAGACAGATACATATGCAGTTCATACTACAAAGCAACAACAATCGATCAATCCATTTACTGATTGTTCAATTAATGTTAGGGCTAATGTACAGAGGATTAAGGCGATCACAACCATATGAATTAATAACCTATTATGTTGAGGATTGGCTACATAATTTGATCAAGTTGCGACGGCCAGAAACCATGGCGATCAAGGTGATGAAGGCTGCTACAACTAAATTGATTATAGGGGTTTGGTTCGTGATCCAAAGGTGTTTGTGAGGCCAGATTTAATTGAGTTACATTAATCTCTAGACGTATATGCCCTAACATGAAAAAGACGAGTATAATAAATCAGTCAATACGAATCATGTTGATCTTGTTTCCTAATTGTTTATGTCGGTAAAGCCGAATTTAGTATGAATATCAAGAATCCCAAATAAATTCCAAGTTAGACGCGAGAATTGTGGTTCAAGCAAATCAAACGGTTCACGGTTACGGGTTTGGTTCATGGATATGGGTTATAGGGTTTGGGTTAAATGGGTTATAATATCTCAAAATTGCATATTAGTCCCTAGACTAAAAAAGTGAAAACATAATAGGGTTAAAGTATGGTTTAGGGTAAGAATTGTAGATTTTCAAAGTTAATTTATATACATTAAATATAATAAACAATTAAATAAAATATTAGTTACTCGATAAACGTGATAATTTACCGATAAAATATCCCGAACATAATATAGGTCGGGTTTTGGTTAACAAAATAATAGATGATAAATCTGGGTTGTTAGAACATTAGGGTAGGGACGGACCTATAATATCTGCACTTGAGTATGTAAGGGAGTATCTAATGAAGAGGATTGTTATCGTGCTTGGTATTATTGATAAAAGTGAAGGCTTGTTGACACCTAGGGCCACAGAATTGTTTGCAACAATCTAGAAACAGGCAAATCACTACCATGTGGAGTGGACTGGAGGGGATCTATATGAGGTGAGTCATAAACCCACTGATCCACGTGCTGTGAATTTGGCAATGAGAACTTGTAGTTGCAAGGGCTGGGAAATTACAGGTATGTCTAGTATATTTGGTTATGGTTTGAATTCACCAGGTAAAATGCTTAATATACTTTGTACAGATTTGCCATGCAGAAATGTTGTGGCTGCACTTTGGGTCATGACTGCTAATGGAGAAAGGGTGGGGGCATTAGAAAGTTGGGTTCACCCGGTGCACACAGTGGATAGGTGGAAGTTGGTTTACTCCTTCAAAATTAATCCAATAAATGGGATATCTATGTGGACAAAATGTGAGGCTCCTACAACAATTGTAGCACCCAAGCATCACACAATGGCAGGTAAACCTAAGAAGGCAAGAAAGGGGTCAGGGTGGAAAAAGATGTTATACCAACAACATGTATATTGACAAGAGAAGACACCTTTGGATCACGTAGCAGGTGTGGGAGCACTGGCCATAATGTGAGGACCTACATAGGCCCACTTAAGAAGAATGGGTAAAATGCAGCTTAATATGATTATTGTGCTTGTTTAGATGACTTGGTTACGTATTTTGAACTTGTTTAATATGGATTTTGTTAAGTCTTTTGGTTATGTATTTTAAAATTATGGGATCAGTTGACTTGATTAGGTAATGGTTGTGTATTTTGAACTAATGATCTTAATGTTAAGTAAATTATAAAGTAAGTGTTGAGTTTTGAGTTTCGGTTGTGGGATCACTTGACTTGAGTTTTGAGTAAATTATGAAGTAAATTAGGTAATGGTTGTGAATTTTGAACTTTATTAGGTGTGCAGTCAAAGTTTTGAGTTTGTGTTGCATAATTTGTTTAACTATGTGCAGTCAACTATGGTCATATTATGTTGAAGTTTGTTTTGTATAGTCAATAGTTTGTGTAGTTATGAATGAACATATTGTGCAGATACAAAAAGATGTGCATAATTTGTTTGACTATGTGTAGTCAATTATGGTCATATTGAGTTAAAGTTTGATTTTGTATGGTCAATAGATAGTGTAGTAATGGATAAACATATTGTGCGGATACAAAAAGATGTGCATAATTGGCACTTTCATTAGGATACAAAAACTAATACATACATAATTTTGGCCAGATACAAAATATGTGCATATTTGCACTTACATTAAACCAAACTTAAATCAGACCCACAAACCTGGCCTACCTAACAAACTAAACCAACAACATTGCATATATGTATTTGCATCAAAACAACATAACATACAAATTAAACCCTAGCCAACTAAGACTCAACATCTTCTTCAGTTTCTTTGCATTGGCTTCACTTGCAGTCAGTTTGCCTTCAAGTATTTCATTACTAAGTTCCAACCTTTTAAGAGCATCTTGAAGGTTGTTCTTTGCCATAATCAAACCAGGAATGATGGTTGTACATTGTAACATTCGTCAATTTCGGGTCTCGATTCGTATTCGTTTTGTAAACTTTATTGATGTAAACGACCCGTTTTGTAAACCGAAACCTTGGATATAATATAAATGATGGATTTTATGTTACAATACTGTTTTACACTTGTTGGGTCTTGGAAACATTCATTTCGGTCTTTAAAACGCTTAAAAATCACTTAAAACGAACTGCAGGGACCAAAACTGCCATTTTTGAAAACTGAAAAATATCAGATTTGCACCCATAGCGTACCGCGACCATACATCATATACTTGGGAGTGTACCGCGACCAGACTGCAGATCAGCAACTCGTTTTTTGGTTATTTTTATGAAAACATGTGACCAAAACACCCCATTTTCATGCAAGACCCTTTATGCTTGACCATTTCAACTTATCCTATATACACACCATCCTTTCCATCCATTAATCTCTGCTACAACTCCAAATTCTCTCTCAAATTCAAAGATCTTAAGGTTATTTTCATTGTGTTCTTGAAGGTTTGACTTCTAAAAGTCAAACTGAGTTTTATCTTTAATTCTAACTTGTTCATCTAACATTACTAACTCTTGAATATGGTGGTACAACATATATATAATACACACCCCTTGTTTCCTTTATTTGTTACTTCACCGACTCCGGTTGGTTAAGTTTCTAATGGCATAAGGCAAAGCTTCATGGAGGACTTCGTGTTCTTGATATATATTTACACACACATAACTTATTATACATATCACTTATGACTAACTTCTAACCCTTTTTAGTTTGTTCATCTTATTTACAAGTTCCATGGTGTGGGTTTGTATAAGACTAACCTCGGTTTAACCGAAACTAGTCCAAACCGAAAACCGAACTTTTGTTTACTAGTTTTGTTAAAATAGTTGTTTAAACATGTTTATTGCTAGATTTGAGTTTCAAAAATCATTTTTACAAGTTCTTTGATATTAAGCATATGGAATCCATCTATGAACTCGTTGGGAGACGGAAACCGAACTGAACCGAAACTTTTGCTTAAAAGACTTGTAGTTAACTTTTTAGTTGTAAAATTTAAGTTTTCTTCATTTATAAACCAATATACAAGTTCTATGATATTTGGGCATGTAGAAACCATCTATGAACTATTTGTGAGATGGAGATCGAACCAAACCGAACTATACCGACTTTTACTCGCTTAAGACACACAAGTGTGTTTTTAGCTATCAAGACTTGTATATTTCTTTAAAAATAGTTTACAAACTGATTTTAATTATTTTCTTAAGTACTTGGAATTGTTGGATCCAACTTGATCTCGTCACATAGTTTGGACCGACAAAACCGAACACTCACTTAACGTGCGTTGTTAGTTCTAAACAATAGATCTACATACTTGGCTAAGTGTTAGTATATTTTAATGAGTTATCTCATAACAATTAATATGTTGGAAAGTTGACTTTGGGTTTGACCATTTGTCAAGACCCGAACCGACAACCCGAACACTCGTTAAAGACCCGTTTTAGTATCTTTGTCCCGAAGGAACTTGCATTTTAGCATTTTTCCCACCTTATTACTTAACATTGGTTAAGTAAATATTAAGGTTAGATACTTTAACCCGGTTTCGAGCAAACTTACATTTTTAAAGGATTGTTATTATAAATTCTTAAATACTTACATTTTAAACCTTGAACTTTAATTGTTTACTTTTTGCAACAATTATTTTATTTAAAGATCTTCAAGACAACCATTCTAAATCCAAGATTTTATTGTCATTTAGGCATTGCTCGTTAAACTTCATCCATCCGGTTATTCATCTTTTATCGATCAAGTTTTATACTTGAACGTGAGTAACTTCATACCCCGTTTTCTATCTTTTATTTTGGGGGTGACATTTCATCTTATCTAAACTAAATGTTTTATACTTGGGTCTTAAACCACAAACGTTGTTGTATACTTTACTTGAATAATTGCTCTATTTGGTGTTCTATGCTTAATTGACTACGTGTTTATTGCTTTTGGGTGGTGGAACTATAAATCCTAGACCATTTGGCAACCCCTCATGGCAAGGTGTCGTTAACGTAATGAAATTAACGATAACTATAAATCCTAAACTATTTGGCAACCTCTTATAGTTGGGTGTCGCTAACTTGTTAGCGATAACTATTTACCCAAGTTTATAGCTATTATTTATGGTTTTGTATACTAGTTTTGTGGCTTTTCATACTATATATCTATTGTTAAAACTTATGAATTGCTCACCAACCTTTGTGTTGATAAACTTTATTTAATGAAATGTTACAGGTTTGCATCTAGGTTGATTTTGGAGTTCGGTGAAGAAAACGTCACAAATACCGTTAGGATATTAGCAAAAATGAACAATATTTGATTTGCTATATTTTGTTGTATTTGACTTATGAATATTTGGTTATGTGACATTTTCGATGTTGTGAAATGAAATGAGTTTGTTAAATATTGTCGCTTTAAATAGTGTCATGCGCTTATGAGCAATCGTTGCACCCCGGCATGTTCCGCCGCCTTTGGTCGGGGTGTGACAGATTGGTATCAGAGCCATGACAATTAAGATAGGTGGTTAGACGTAACGACCTAGAATTGTTATGCTTAGGGTCCTATACGTGTGTTCATACGTGTTTAATCTATTTTATTGTTCATATCGCATGTTTATTTATAAATTTGTTTAAAGTTCACCAATATTCTAAATGTTCACATACGCACACTTTCATAGTAATTCCAAGGTATCCTTACCTTAAAACGCAAAAAGTATATTTTTATTGTGTTTTATGGATTACAAGATTAACTTGGATCCCGTTGTTTCAAATCCCTTAAAGGTTGAGTTTATATCGGGTTGCGTTTGTATCGGGTTTATATCGGGTTTGTAGCCATCATAGAAAACGAGACGTGGACGGGGTGTTATGACTGTTGGACATGGGGATGGGGGAATATGACCGTTGGAGAAGAAGAATTTTATTTTTTTAATAACAAACCATACCATTTCACTATAAATAACAACACCATTTTATAAAAATTACACACCAATCTCACTCCCTTTCTCTCCACTAATTTAAAAAACCTCTATAAATTTCTCAACTTTATAATCATGTCGGGCTCGGGTTACGGTAATATCAACATCAGCGGCCATCAATTTCCCGAAGGATTGAACTACTTGGACGACGAATCGTTTCAAGCGTCCATCTACTCCGATATGTCACAATCCGAATATTCAGTCCCGAAAACACAACCGGAGCCGACACCGGTAAAACGATCCCACAAAAAGGGGAATAAAACCGGAGAAGCGGATGGTCCTTTGGCACCGGCTAAGCGGAAGTCTACTCCGTGGTCTTAATAAGAGAAACTTGCGTTGGCAAAAGCTTGGATTGAAATATCCAAAGATCGGAACGCGGGTGAATTATTCCGCGGATTATGTTTTTTAATATATCTTTAAATTTTGTGTGCAATTATTACATTTTTTGTTATTTATTTTGTAGCCGACTTTCAAAGAGCTCGAGTTTTCTGGGCCAATGTTCGGGAATGTTTTTATAATCAAGAGGGGAGTATGGATCGTACCGAAAATATGATATCGGGTCGGTGGTCCGATACTCGTAAATTTGTAGGATTGTTTACCAACCTACATAACCGAAATGCTAACCGAACGCGGCCAAGTGGGTTCGATGATCTCTTGGTTTATCAATTCACTTGTGATGAATGGAAACAAGAGGTGTTGAGGAGGTACGGTATGGTGAAGACGTTTGACGAGGGCTACTTGTGGGAGTTATTAAGAAAGTGCTCGAAATGGATGCAACTATGTGCGGAGGACTTTGCCAAAGGGGCAAAATGTACAAAAACTAGTGCGTCCGACACATACGTCTTTTCGAGCGTGTCGGAGAATCAAATTGACTTTGACTTAAACTTGTCCAAAGATCATTTGAAAGACCAAGATTGTAGACGCCCTCCGGGTAGGGATTGTGGATAAAAACGGTTGTTGATTGCGACTATAAAAAGGAAATTAAGGAATTGTCAAGTGGCCTCCTCTCGATTGGTGAAACTCGACATAAAAAAACCGTTTCAAGAGTTTGGCTTTTCTAGCCAAAGACTTTAGCTACCTACCGCCATCCGACCAAGCGACAATGGAGGAAGAAAAAGATCGTATTCGGAAGGAATTGAAGACAAAAAAATAAAAACGCCATTTTTATGTATTTTTTATTTTTCTTTTTATTTTCCTATTTATATATGTTTTAATGAAATATTTTAATTTATATCAATGTGTATAACAAATATATATATATAAAAAAATTCAATCAAGCCCCGAATCACCTAGACCACTACACCCTCTGTGGCTTGAGCATGTCAGCGCCTATGTGTCATAAATATATTGTATCACTTAAGGATAGATCAAACCCCACTACCCTTTACCTAAAATGGTCCTATTAATCATATGCACTACCTGATCCACTGTTTGAATTCAAATGCGCGCTTCAGTACAGTAATAATAACAATATTAATAATAATAATAATAATAATAATAATAATAATAATAATAATGATCAGAAAACAATACTGCTCCCGTTAACGGATGATCCGGTGAACATGACGACGTCGGAGAAGCTGTTCGCTCAACTTTTCAACCGGAAGGACTCCATTATAGAACAATTGCAGCAGCATGCCGATTCATACACGCAACAACTCGCTTCCAGACTTGTAATCGACGGCATTACACCTCCTCTGTGGCTTCTCAGCCCTAGATCTTCCAATCCCAATGGTACGCTGTAATTAACTGCTAAGTACATATCGTCTCTTCATTTCGTTGTTACGTAATTGACATTCATTACGTTGTCATTTGAAGTTTTGTTGTGTCATATATATATTTAGCGATTAATCACTCTGTAAATATATCGTTTCACTAAAAACTAGTGTTTACAACAATACAACGCCACTGGCCGTTTATGAATAGCAAAAACTAAGTCGTTTAAATATAACATTCGAAAAAATCGTTAGTAGTCAGGCGGTTGGGTGGGGGACTAGCGGTCAATTGGATCAAACTTTTAATGTATAATTTTCAGTTTTATATTGAAGAAACATGAAATGGATCCGGGTCGGATCCATGTCCAAGTTCCCCGGTCTTCAATATGAACGAACCACCGCCTTGATCTTCTTCTCCGGTTACTCAGATCTGCCATAGAAAAGTGGGGGTGTGGAGGTGACTGCTAAGAGAATGAACTCTTGTTTACGGACACAAAAATATGTGGGAGCCAAGGGTCCAAGAGAAGATCCTTTCAATGAATGATAAAGAATCCTTATATAGGGACTCCATGGCTACCATCATGAAACCTTTATTGGGCCAGGCCCGGTTAGGGATTACCTCCACAAACCCCCAGCCCAATGGGCCTAATTAGTATACAATAATAATAATGTAATAAACATAATATATTATGTAATAAATAAAAGGTCGTACCGGGTTTGACGTACCATACACCTACAAGTCCCCCCAGTCCAGTGCTTCTCCTGGGCGTGCAAGCGGCTTGGTGAAGTGCTGGACTTATAAGGAATGCTCAGGAACGAGGAGTAGTGCTTTTTTGACCCAATGCTTTCTATATGGACCTTTTTGCATGTGCGTCTACTTTGTTTCTGGTTGTAAGAGGTTTTAAATCATGATGGCGATTTTGGCGCGCGGCCTTTTTATCATAAGATGACCTGCATGTCATTAATTCGGCGCGTGGCCATATGGGTTTATAAGGATTCCCAACCTTTGAGATCGGCGCGTGGCCATATGGGTTTATAAGGATTCCCAACCTTTATATTCGGTGAGAGGCCGTTGGGTTTTTTATAAGGGTCCCCAACCTTTATGCGGGTTTTTATAAGGGTCCTCAACCTTTATGCGAGTTTTTTGTAAGGGTCTCCCACCTTTATGCGAGTTTTTTGTAAGGGTCTCCAACCTTTATGCGAGTTTTTTGTAAGGGTCTCCCACCTTTATGCGAGTTTTTTTATAAGGGTCTCCAACCTTTATGCGAGTTTTTTGTAAGGGTCTCCCACCTTTATGCGAGTTTTTTTATAAGGGTCTCCCACCTTTATGCGGGTTTTTTGTAAGGGTCTCCCACCTTTATGCGAGTTTTTTTATAAAGGTCTCCCACCTTTATGCGAGTTTTTTGTAAGGGTCTCCCACCTTTATGAGAGTTTTTTTATAAAGGTCTCTCACCTTTATGCGAGTTTTTTGTAAGGGTCTCCCACCTTTATGCGAGTTTTTTTATAAGGGTCTCCAACCTTTATTTGGCGCTTGGCCATATGGGTGTATTATTAGGTTCTCATCCTCAATTTGGCGCGTGGCCATATGGGTGTATTATTAGGTTCCCATCCTCAATTTTGCGCGTGGCCATATGGGTGTATTATTAGGTTCTCATCCTCAATTTGGCGCTTGGCCATATGGGTGTATTATAAGGTTTTCACCCTCAATTTGACGCTTAGCCATATGGGTTTATTATAAGGTTCCCACCCTCGGGGCGAACTATGAGGTGTGCCCAACCTAATATTTGGACATCTTCCATTGCGCTAATGTAGTGGTGATATACCATGATAGTCCCCCAGTTCATTGCTGCTGAATAATGTTAGTAGCATTGAACTTGTAATAAACTTGTTAATAAAGTTTTAATCACATGCGTAGACGAGTATAAACAACTTTTTATATCATGACATAATTGATATTTGTTAATTTAATATTCCACATGAGATTAAATAATTTCACATAGTCATTTTTTACTAATAATCGTTCCAAAGATTTGATAATACTTTTACGTTTATTAGTAAAGTCTATGACATCGTCCATTTCATTTCATAAACAAATATGAAATATTAGTTTATTAATAAAAATGAAAATTGTGTCAAGACATGACTTGAGTACCCGTGTTCTTTAACACGCAGATACCGCGAACATATATTTTCAACCCTTGTGATACTTGTAGTAACTCGAGGGGAATAAAATGTCAATAACTTTGCTATTTTGAGATCGTAATAAATATGATCTAAAAGTTGAGGGGGCTGTTTTGAAAATTTGAAAATTAATTCTTCCATTAAAAATCCTCCACCTTCTCATGTTCTCTGTGTATATATATCTCGCCATATTTTAGTTTGAAACTGAGGAAGGTTTTTTGAAACAGAGCAACAAACCTGGATGTCGTTTCAATGGAAGAATTATAGTTTCGTCGGAGAACGAGCACAATAGAGACCCATGGTGATCAACGTTTGGTCCACCGTCGCACATACGTGACCCGCATGATTCATATATGGTCCGCGGTTATGATTCATACATGACCCGCATGGAATTTCCCGGAAGCCAGGTTGAACCGCCAAAGTTTTTTAGATGATCTAAATATAGGCGGGTAACAGGAGAGCAAAAGTTTTAAGTGGACCCGCCTTTGATTTTTAAGCCGGAGGAAGCTAGAAAAGAGCCGCCATCTTTTGCTCGGAGTTTTTTCGGTGATCCGCGGAAGCTAGAAGAGATGACCGCGGAAGCCATAAATGACCCGCGATTGTCTTCCTCGGAGTTTTTAGATGATCCGCGGAAGCTAGAAGCTATGACCGCGGAAGCCGGAAATGACCCGCCATTGTTCAGATCAGAGCCTTCACGGGTCCGCGGAAGTTATGGCGCGGAAGCTGAAAACGACCCGCCATTGTCTTCCTCGGAGTTTATTAGGTGTTCCGCGGAAGATTGAAGCATCCTGCGGAAGATTTGCTTGCGGCTTGCTGAAGCTGTTCATGTATACCACGGATGAGTCACGCGGGTCGAGGTGCGGACGCCGGAGTGTTGAGATGCGGATGACTCGCGGGTCGCGATGCGGAAGTCGGAGTGTTGGCATGCGGATGACTCGCGGGTCGGGGTGCGGACGCCGGAGTGTTGGCATGCGGATGACTCGCGGGTCGCGGTGCGGACGCCGGAGTGTTGGCATGCGGATGACTCGCGGGTCGCGGTGCGGACGCCGGAGTGTTGGCATGCGGATTGCGGTGCGGACGCCGAAGTGTTGACATGCGGATTGCGGGCCGGATGACCGGATTATGTTCGAGGGAGCTTAGCATGTGTTATGCGGGAACGGAATAATTCCTCCAGAGCTTATATGTGTTTCATTGCATCGGAATTGCGGGAGCCGGACTTGATCCGCCGAGGAATATGTAAAAGATGCTAGTGGCAGCAGTTATAATATTATTTTCTTTCGATTGAGGAATATGTAAATACTAACTCACAAAACACAAATTCCATAAAAGTTTATAGCATGTCATTACTGTAATGCTTTCAGGAAAATGATGTAAAGATTGTATACAACTTGCATTGTTTTGTGAGATTTACTATTTGTGGTACTGTGTACCTTTTTCAAAATGAATTCTCGTCCACATATTTTTTATCTCCACAATTAGAGTAGATCTGGGTGTTACAAGAAAAACTATTTTCAGATCTAGAAATTTCAATCATCAAATAGTCTGACGTCTTGAACATATCATCAGATCTAAGGGTTTTTTCCAAAGTTTGGTGGTATTTCTTCTTGTATATTTCCAGATCTAGAAATATTTTCAGATCTACGGATTTTTTATTTCCATAGAACAGATCTGAAAGGAGAAATCGTAGATCTAGAGTATTTGATGAACAGATCTGAGGACCGAGACGAAAAACAAAGAGTGATTCGTTGTCGTGTCCCACGGATGGCGCCAATGAAGAAACATGAAATGGATCCGGGTCGGATCCATGTCCAAGTTCCCCGTCTTCAATATGAACGAACCACCGCCTTGATCTTCTTCTCCGGTTACTCAGATCTGCCATAGAAAAGTGGGGGTGTGGAGGTGACTGCTAAGAGAATGACTCTTGTTTACAGACACAAAAATATGTGGGAGCCAAGGGTCCAAGAGAAGATCCTTTCAATGAATGATAAAGGCTCCTTATATGGGACTCCATGTCTACCATCATGAACCCTAACCTTTATTGGGCCAGGCCCGGTTAGGGGTTACCTCCACAAACCCCCAGCCCAATGGGCCTAATTAGTAGACAATAATAATAATGTAATAAACATAATATATTATGTAATAAATAAAAGGTCGTACCGGGTTTGACGTACCCTACACCTACATATATACACACATAATATATTGTAATTTTCAGTTTTTTACACGCTTTGGCCGGAAATTGGTTGAAATCTTGCTGGAAACCACTGATTTTGGCCGGAATCTAGCAGTAAACCGCCGATTTTGGCCGGAACCTTGTCAGAAAATGGCAACTAAGTTCGATTCCAAAATTGATTAGTGGTGTGGGGACTAGTGACTAATCGGCGCCTAGTTGGGATTTTTACAACACTCATAACATTACTATTCATGACCTGTTGGACACGACTAAGTAGCTCTAAAATCTCAGGCGCTAGGAAACATTAAACTTATGGAAGGAGCCAATAATCACTCACAAATTTTATCAGGTTCAGTTAGTCATAATGATGCAAATTGGACATGTTTGATTTATTATAAGTGACATTAAAGTTATGGTGTTGTTTTGGTATTTCGTATTAACATGATATACTGTGAAAGCAGACATCAAACTGACCAGTCACCATTGAGTGATCGGTTGCTAGAGAGTAGGAATTAATGAATTAATACACTGAGTCACTGAGTATTATTGTTCACATGTCAATGATATGTAGAACAATGTTTATGATGCTTAATCTGTAAACCATTTGCAGGGTTGGAAAAAGAAGATATTATCTCTAAACTCTTACTTTGGCCACCAAGAAATTCAACTCGATACTCAACTGGTGGCCGGTATCTGTATCATCCACCAGTTATTGCTAAGGGAAATATTAGTAAACAGTTATCCACTGAAAATTGCATTGCAACCCATGCTCTTAACAAAGCTATCAATATAAGCAATGAGCATGTGGTGGCACCTGTATGTCATGATGACATTGCAGGTAGCTTAGATCATGTTTCTGAGGTAGATGACAGTGCTAAATCCCCTCAGAATGACACGGATGCTATAATAACAAGCACTTATGCTGAACCAGATATGTCACTTGCTATAATTCAAAGGTCCAAATCATGGCAAAAAGCTCGGGAGCTAAGGAGTAGTGGTAAAGCTACTGCCATAAGTTGTTCAAGCAATGAAAATAGAAGCCATTTGTCTTGTAGCGGTGACTTAAATTCCAGAAAAGATGTCAGTCAATTTAGTCAAGAATTAGATGGTGGTATTATGGTAAAGCCAACAGGTGATTCATTGCAACAATCTTGTGACGTTAATGGTGTTATTGAAGGGGTCAATCTCGGTGATGTATGTTTGGGAAGTGATGCAAGCAAAAAGTCAATAAGCAGGGCAACACAACGTATACAAAGTCAAAACAATCTTTGTGGTAGAATTACAAGGTCTAGAATAAACAAGTCTTCAAAATATGAAAGTGCACCTTTACACTCTGTTGGTGATTTAAAGCATGAAGTTAGTATCTCCAACAAGTTATCAGACACAGCCGAATCTTCACATGTGGTTAGTGATATAAATGTGGAAACACTAGCTATTTGTAGCAATGAAAGTGTTTTAAAGCCAGTCAGTTCTTCATATAGTGATATGACAGAATCTACACTTGGTGTTGACCACCAAGAAAATGCTGAAATTGTTGTGGGAAATGAGACAGTTGCAATGCAGCCTGTAAATTCTGGTATTAAGTTGGATCCAGTCACCTTAAGGCAAGCTTCTGACTATGGTATGAATGTTGAACCAAAGCAACTGAACTTTGATGTAATCAATAAAAGTGATTTAAATGAATCATTTAGTTCACATTCCAAGAAGACAAAACTGGATGGATTGTTGGGAAAAGAATGTTCTCTTTCAAAGGGGTCTGCATCATCAATAGATAATAAACCTGGTCAGCAATCACCAAAGGCAAAGCAGCCCAGAAACTGCAAGGGTACATAGTAATACCAACATTGATGAGTTTACAAAAGATGAGATGAATTCTATTGGGTTGAACATGAATGATATTGATGTAGCCTGTGAGGTAAGTTTATCTCCCAAAGAAGTTGATAAATTTGATAAAGAAATGCATTCAGAAAAGTCTCATTTGAATGAAGATCGGGCATCCTCGTTAAATATGCAAACCAAAGAGGTAACTTTACTTAATGTGATGTGGTGGTTTTCTTTATAAATCAACAAATCAGTTCAATATAGCAACTCATTCATTTTTACTACATGCTTCAACTGTATTAAGCATTTGATCTAAAGATTATACGAATTGAGTTAATGTTGTTGATGTCAGATTTATGTTTAGTTATTAAAATTATGATACAGATTCAAAAGTGGCAACACTACTTGTATCATCACATTGTTTATGTGAGATTTCTGTGTTTATGATAGGATGATCTTGTGCATAACGACAAGGAAAGTGTTGCTGATGTTTATATACCTGAGCTAGATGGCATTGCTAAATCTCCTCAGAATGAGACGAATGCTAGAATAACAAGCATTTATGCTTCACTAGATATGTCACTTGCTAGAATTCAGAGGTCCAAATCTAGGCAAAAAGCTCGGGAACTTAGGACTGGTGGGAAATCTACTGCCAAAAGTTATGTATGCAATGAAACTAAAACCAGTCATAGTTTACCTGAAAAATCCAATGGCTCTTATGAAATACCAAGTTTGCAGAATGAGCATAAAGAACTAGATGTTGGTATCATGGCGGAGCCAACAGGTGACGCATTGCAACAATCTTGTGAAATACCAAGTTCGCAAAATTGATGGCACAAATTTTTTTGCAAAGATCCATGATTAATTATGAGGATTGAGGAGACACATTCTCCAATGGTGGAAGCAATGACTTTCCGATAACTAAAAAGTCTGGTAATATAAAGAGAGAATTGATATGCGTCCAAAAAATATTGTGATTCAGTTGATACTGAAAGTTTACAAGAAAGTTTTTGAATAATTTGAATTAACAAATCATGTAAAGTAAGTTCTCGAGAACACAATGATTTTTGTGTATAGAGTCATATTTGAATATGTTGCGGTTATTGAATATGTTAAGCATAAATGGGACTCCTGAAGAGTTTTCTAAGGTAGTTGAATATTTGAAAGGTTAATTGATGCGTCTTAGCTATGGAATTCTTGTGCATCAATAAGCATACACATATAATAAAATGTACATGATGAGTACAATATCTCAATAAACAAAGAAATTGTACAATATGGATTTTTTAAATGTGATACAAAATGATGTGTTAATGAGCAAGTTTATGCAACAAACATCCTAGAAAAGTGAATGCGTATTGATGGTCGGTTAATTTGTATATGTTTTAGTTCGTTTATTATTTAGTTTTAACTGCATATTTTAGAACTATCGATACTTCATACGTGTTTAATTGGATTTCAGGTCATAGGCGTTAAAGTACTCAGTATGGACCTGTTGTGACACGGAATGAAGACCCGAGATGTCCAGCACGCAAAACGAGGAAAAGAATGAAGATTGCTGTGACAGGGTCCCATCGCGTACCGCGATGGGCCATAGAAGACCTCGTCGCGTACCGCGACGGAAGTGCAGACGGGAAATTATGTTTTGATATCATCTTTTTCATCATTGGGAACCCTAACTTCGTTTTTGACGACCAAGAGGCAATTCCATCAGTTCCTATAAGCGATTTCCACTATCCTAGCTTGTGTCAAGATCCTACATATGATTCCTGTCATCCGTATCGAAGATTCAATGATGTCTAGGCTCGGCTAATCTCCTAGAATCGCACCTGTGATGTATAGTTTTTAACCATTTACAGTTTTTCTCATGTTATTAAGAATACTTGTCTATTGTTATTGAAGATTGATATATGATTATTGATGTTTAGTATTTCTGTGTGTTCGGTCGGATTAGGTTTACGTTGGTCTGAACGATCTGTTACCAGTTGCTAGATAATTAGTCATATAACTGTTTGGTTAGATTGAATACGATAAAACGTACAATTACCCTTAACTGAGTCACACTGGCAAGGACCGTTTGATAACCAGTGCCGTGTGTAAAGTAATTGTTGACGTCTAAGGTTTTGTCTAGTTGATCAATTTTCAGTTAATCGTTAATAATAAATCTGTTAGGTTGCATGAGATACTGTTTGGTTGCTTACTTGAATTCTCAGGTGTGATTTGCTTTGCTAATTGTTTACAACTCGCTTTTTCTTTCGTTGCTTAGTTCTATAAATTCACTTTAATTGCTTGTGTGATCAGCACTAAATCGGTTACTTCATAATTATAAATATGTTACACGAATTGCATTGACCACATACTCCTTGTGATACGATACCCTACTTGCTCTATCTATTTAGAATAATTAGGTTTTTGATTGACTCAAACGACGGTCATCAAAATGGCGCCGTAGCCGGGGAGTTAGTGCGCTTTTTGTTTTTCGTGTTATTTGATTCTCGTGTTTTATATAATTTTCAGTTTTTAGTTTAAATTTTATTTTACTTTATTTTATTTGTATTTTTTCATTTTACGCGGGTTGTGTTAGTTGTGCAGATTACAGATTTATGCGCACCCGCCATTCGGGTCAACAGTCTCCGTTAGTTTACGAGCCCGAAATCGAGAGAGTAGCTCCGCAAAACCGAGTACAAAACAGAAACTCACAAATGGAAGACCAGAACCAGAATTAGAACCAGAACCAGAACCAGAACAATAACCAAAATCAAGATCCATTTCCACAAACCAACATGTTTCACCCAGAAAACATACCCGATCCACCAAACTTCAATAACCAGAATAACCAAAACAACTCAGCTCATGCCTCAAGAACCCAAAATCAAAACCGAAACCAAAACCTTAACCGAAACCTAAACCTCAACTTTGACCAAGCCGTACCATCTGCTCCAAATAATAACCCAAACCGTCGAGTTAGGATAAATATTGATGACGTCCGATCAATTGATCCGACTGAAGATGAGGATGAGGGTGAAGACAATAATGGAAACGAGGGTTTTCGGGCAGCTGATGATGAGGTTGATCGATGGGTTAGGAGGAACCGGGCGGTTGAGCCCGAGAATGAGGTTGATGAACCAGAGGCTGAGGGTGATAATCAGTACGAAGAAGAAGTGGAAGAGCCGGTAATTCGAAGATGGGCTGACCCGTTAACAGACACCGAAGGGATCGAGACAGGGTTAATCGGGCGGAACGGCCCAAAAGTGTTCGTGGTATTCCGGTTAACCGGGGTGATATGGGAAACCCCGGGGGGCAAAGGAGAAATTACATAGCCCGGCTCATGGTATTAACAGTCGGTATAGACCGGCTATCTCAGACGGAGCATCGCCGTTGGTTCCATAGGAACGAGTGCAGGGATAGTAAACTTTTAAGTCCCGGCCATCCTACATCAACATCGTTCCTCATTTCAACGGGATGGCTTCGGAAGACCCGTATTCGCACTTGATCGATTTTTCGGCTGTTTGCGGGTCTATTGGTGATGGTACGTTCGATCAGGATTAAGTCCGGTTGCGGTTATTCCAGTTCTCATTAAAAGACAAAGCGAAACTGTGGTTTAACTCGTTACCAACACACAATACCAGAAACTGGGCCGAGATGCAACAAGTCTTCCTAAACGAGTTTTATTCACAGTCGAAGACTACCGAGGCCCGTTCAGACATTCGTCACTTTTCACAGTTACCGGGTGAGTTATTCCATGAAGCTTTTACCAGGTATAAGGATATGATCAGAAAATTCCCACATCACAATATCGAACTGTGGGAACTGGTAAAGTGCTTTGTTGATGGTTTGACGTACGAGGACCGAAAGCATCTTAAGGCCTCGTGTAATAGTCAGCTGTTGAATCAGCCGGAGAAAGATGACTGGGAATATTTAGAGTTCATGTGTGAAAATTCCAAGGCAGAAGCAACGGCTAAAGAATAAGGCGGGGTAATTCATCCAGATCGGTTAAGTCAGTCACGAGTGAGTCTGAAAGAATCGTTGAATTAGAACGTGAACTGGCTGGGTACAGAAAGGGTAAGAAGAAAGAAGTCGGGAAAGTTGGAGTGAAATTCCCGGTTTGTGAAGACTGTGGTGAACTCGGACATAAGGCAGAAAATTGCCCCGAGTGTTATGATGATGAGGAGGAGGATGACACCGAAGAAGTTAATTATGCTTACGGGGATTCCAAAGGCCAATGGCTCAATTCTAACACATATCACCCGGGCCTGAGGAACCACCCGAATTTTCGTTACGGGAACGCGTCTTCTCAGTTGAACCCGAACTTTCAGGGATCGAGTAAGAACAGATCGCTTGGTAATTACTGCCAGAGCGGTTATCAGCAGGGCTCGAGTAATCAGAATCGGGGGTATAACAGAGACGGTAACCGGGGGAAAAATATTTCAGGTAATCAGGATCAGCAGAAACGGTCCTCGGGTAATTCGGACGAGTCAGTATACTCGAAGTTGGATGCATTATTGAAAGCCATGACTGATCAAAAGGCCGAGACGAAGCAACAGTTCGAGTTACGGGGTAAATCATCGGAGGCAATGATGAAGCAAATTGGTCAGCTCGCTTCAGACATGGCGAATTACAAAAGAATACGGGCCAACTTTTGAGTGACACCACAGTCAACCCGAATCATCACAGTTCCAGTTCGAAAAAGCACGTCAACCAGGTAAGTATTTTACGTAATGGTAAGAAATATGATAACAAGGTGTCACACCCTCAAAATCCACTAACGGAGTTTTACCGTCAGAGGGTGTGAACTGGCAGGATCGGAATCATTAGTTATAATCAAACCAAAGAAAAACGTTTAAATGAAAGTAACTGCGGAAGCGTAAAACCTTAATTCAAAAGTTGCGTCACGCAGGACGACTTAAAACCAAATGTAACTGTCAAAATTAAGTTTGCAGAATAAAGATGTTTTCAATTAATGCATGCTCCTAAACCGCGCGCCCGCCTCGGCTACCTGAGAATAACATACTAAAAGTGTCAACACAAGGTTGGTGAGTTCACAAGTTAAATAAGATAAATCGTTTAGCGTTTGCGTAACCTCGTTACGGCGTTTCAGTGTTTTGCGTAACCACGTTACGACGTTTAAGTGTTGCGTAACCCGTTACGACGTTTAAGTGTTGTGTAACCACGTTACAACGTTTGAGTGTGTACCACGTTACAGCGTTTAAGTGTGTAACCACGTTACAGCGTTTAAGTGTTTTGCATTACCAGATAGTGTTATGTCAAATTATATATCGATAGGTAGCTAATCTATACAACAAGTATCGCTAAGTGGTTCGCGACCGAAGCTGACTGTTTATCAAGTGCCCGTCACCAGGTCCTCCAGACCATGGTAAGTGTTAGCCAAAATTTACACCCACTCAACCTCCAGTTGAGCTTAGCGTCGGGTGGGGTTTGTCAAACCCAGTAGTACTACCCAAAAGTGACTCGCTATTCCAAATATTAACCGGTCCGATGTGTGGGACTTCAAATGTTACGTATGCCGCTTAGCCTTTACAAGTGATATATAATTTATAACAAAATCTTTCATATGCGTTTATCTCAGAAAATATGTTTATCGGAGTATGTTATCTCCCCCAAGTGAAAAACGTTGGAAAACAGTTTAAGAGTGGGGTAAGTGAACTCACTGTTTGCGAAGAATATCCGATCTAGATCACCGAGTGATGCGCGTCGTAGAAAACTCTCTAGCGTTCTAAAATAACAAAGAGATTTTTCTAAGTATCGGAATGTTTAACGAGTCTCTAGACTCGGCACATAATACCTATGCACGTAACATGTTTCGTGTTTCGTTTGTGAATCGTGTGTGACTTAAACAAGTAAAATTGTGATACGATACATGAGTGAGCAATTACTTTCGTGTCACGTATTAATAACATACTTATTAGCAATTATTCCCGTAGGGGCATTTTGGTCAAAATACAACAATTATATAAAAACTATCATATTTCATGCATTCCTATACAACTCAGCAGCTAGTTTCGTTATGACAGAATTTCTACTTGAAAGATTGCACTAGTTTACCGATTATAACGTCTCAATTAATTCACCAAAAATTACCACAGGAGCATACATATCTTAGGTTTCCAGAACATCTTTTATCTTATTTTTATTCCATATAGATTGTTCATAATGATCAAAACATTACAGCTAACTTATATCAGTCAGATTCATGCACATCAGAATGTTATTTGCAATTCCCGTTAAACGAAAAATCCAATAAATGCAAGACCACTTGGGTTTGGTTCCTAACTCAGTGAGTCAACCTCCAGAAGTGGAACCAACCCAATTGGTCTCGTAGTTCATGAGATATAACATTTACAACATAACCTAACAGCAGGTCTAACAGCTCAGCTTTGCATCACGTTTTTGTAAAATCATAAAAGTATACTTCCACTTATCCAAAAATTACGAATTTATACTTCATAGAAACTAGACTCAACCTAGTTTACTGCAGTACCCACAATCTCAATCAATTTTCACGTTTACACTTCGTTACAGTCAGTTAAACATCGTATATACGTTCTGTCCAGAATCTGTTCACATCAAAACTCATCATAATAACAATCTATGAACTATCATGCATCCATATAACCCTCTAGACACTATAACTACTATCCATGCATATCAATTACACCATACATACAAGATTAGGGTTTGTGTTTTAACTCAAATCAAAGACAACAATCAATCAAGCAACAACATCAATCTAGTTATCAATCCATTATCCAACTAACAACAATCATATTAATCACATACATACACATGATCGGCCGATTAGGGTTTACACACAACCCATTAAACATCAAAATTAAACAACAAAGAGGTAAGAGGTGATCAAGTATACCTTCCTAGCACCTAGTTCTTGGATTAATCTCTTGATTTGATGTGTATATGGGTGTGTTTGTGGACGGCAGCCGTGGAGAACAAGGAGAGAGAGCTCCGATCGGGGTTGTAGGTTTAGAATAATAATAGGTTAGGGTTTAGTTAAGGATATATTTATAATAATACAAGTTACACTCTAGCCCCTAATCTTTCAAGTGTTACATCTCTAGCCTAAACTAGTTGGTTCTTGTTTCTTGTTTAACATTCCACATAACAATCAAGTAACACACATATACCTAACACATAATAATCACATAATTAGTGTTTTGACGTTTGTCGTTTATTTATCAATCGTTCGCGTCAACTCGTTTGCGTTTCGGTGCAAATCCCGAAAGACTACACATGTAGTAAGTGTTAAGCGTCATTTAAACCCTAGTTTAAATGTAATGAAGTGTGCGTTATAGATTCAACGATCTTAAAGTTTGAATTGACGGAGTTGAGTTAACGGGGTTAACCTGAAATTGACGATTGTCACATCATTCCCATGTTAAAGAATTTTCGTCCCGAAAATTTGAGTCAAGTTGTGATGAGAGCCTGAAAAAGTAAGAAAAAATTTTCAGTTTGTCATACAAGGTTTGGGGTCCACCACCTTTGGTTTATTGGGTGGTGGAAGAGATTGGTGAAAATCTCGTCAGTGATGACGAGCCGGAACCGATTGAATTAAATAAACCTAACAAAAGTGAAACTAAAAATAATAAATCGGTTCCGAAGGATGACACCAACAACTCCAAGGATAAGGAAAAGGTGAAAACTGTTCCATATCCCGATGCTTTGTTGGCACCATCAAAGGCGAAGATGGCATCAAAACGAGGCCCGCAACAAGAAGAAATGTAGGAAACGTTTAAACAAGTCAAAATTAACATTACCCTTTTAGATGCCATAAAACAAATTCCCGCCTATGCTAAGTATTTAAAAGAATTTTGCACACAGAAAAGGAGTCATAAGATTCCTAAACAGATTGATTTTACCGACAATGTGAGTGCAATTCTTTCGGGTGCTCTTCCACCCAAGCTACAAGATCCGGGAACGCCCATTATACCCATTCAAGTGGGTGATTTTAAAATGACTCGGGCGCTTCTAGATCTTAGAGCTAGCATCAGTATTCTCCCAGGCAGTTTATACGACCAGTACGATTTTGGCCCGCTTCGTGCGGCTGCCACCACGGTTGTTCTGGCTGACCAGACACCGAAACTGCCCCGAGGAATATTGACTGACGTTATTGTCAAGGTGGAAGACTTTTACTTTCCAGTTGACTTTTTAGTCCTCAATTATGTTTCGAGTGAGAGGAC